>NW_004955427.1:18004219-18165724 GCF_000276665.1 Chinchilla lanigera | reverse complement strand
TTTTTTTTGTTTATTTTGTTTGCTTATTTTGAGAAAGGGTCTTGCTATATAGTTTTGCCTGGTCTTGAATTCACTATGTAGCCCACAGTGGCACTGAACTTGCAGCAATTTTCTTTCCTTAGCCTCTCAAGTGTTGAGATTATAGATGTACATCACCGTAGTAGGCTTAACAATTTAATTTTAACAAAATAGATGAACACAGTTATTAAAATAGCCAAAATATAGGAACAACTGATTAATGGTGATATTAATCATTAGTCATTAATAATGACAAGAACATTTAGTTAGATACTCTTCGCAAAATTTGAAGGGACACTTTAAGAAAATGAGAGTGTCTAAATAATTTACTTTCTTTTAAATCATCCTTTACTTATTTAATCTATGAATTTATGTAGTTTTTTAGGACTTTCATTTTGGGAGTGAACCTTTAAAATTATTTTAACAGATAAAGCATTTTTTATATTATTTTAATTACTAATGAGGAGTGAATTTTTTCATTTAGAGAACTGAAGAATAATAATACACTTAGAAGCAATGGTATCCAGTAATGGGAAAGTATTTGTATCCTCATAAGAGCACTGGGATAGCTAGAGGTTCATTTTACTCTCATGTGCTTTTTACTGTAATCTTATTTACAAATTCATATTTGTTCTTTCCACCCAATAAAATTAAATGAAAATAGAATGATTGCTTTCTCTTCATGTTTAAGCATTATCTTATTTCTAAATGTTGTACTCAAAGATATATATGTAGATTTATTAGTGTCAGGAAGTCATGTTTGTAGCCAAAAAATGATGTTTAATGAGAAATAGAATTGTTGACCAGAGTACATCACAATCATGAATCACTTTGCTCTGCAAATATAAGCTGAAAACACATGGAGCAAAAAAGTAAAGAATTCAAAAACAGATTGACAAATTCCTCATCTTAGTATGAAAATTTAGCATTTCTTCAGATTCTAATTAATCATAAAATGAAAAAGTAATAAGGCTATAGAAAGGTTGAACAACTAATAAGCTTAATACAATTGATTTGCATGTAAATGCACTATGATAATTAGTAGTAAATGTTATTCAAAAACATATAAAACTGATCATATATTAGGTAATAAAGAAATTTAATGAATACAAAATGCATAAAATATGCAAATTTGTATTTCTAAGAATAATTAGTGATAGTAATCAAAATTAGTCAGTAAAACCTGATAACCTTAATATTTAAAGGCATACTTTGAAGTAATTTATGAATCAGATAGTAAATATAAATTCAAATAACAAAATATCAGTGAAAGCAGACTTACAGAATAAAGCTTCAATGAAATGACATATGTAGCTTTAAATCCATTTGTTAGAAAAAATTGTAAAAGGAATAATAATCCCTGCAACTTCTGCCCTAGGACCCAAAATGGAAACGATTTAATCTTTTACTTTCAACAATTATAAAACTAAACAAAATATATGAAACAATGATTTTCAAACATTGAACTACAGGTAGCATGAGACAGTGCAATATGAGAAAAGAGAAACACTAAAATGAACTGTTTATTTTTCCAATTTAATGCTTGGATAAAGATTCTAGGATGCAGTTCAGGGAGAAGGAAATGGAATTGAACACAGTTGTTGACAGAATTCAGATATTGTGTGTCACACATGCCACAAAATTCTAGGAAAGAATGCAAAAGGAAAGAATACTTCAGGGCTGAACGGGCTCCAGAGATCTGCACAGGATCTCCCCAGAGTCTCTGCTGAGTAGCAGTGGGTGGGTGCACGGGAGAAAACCAATGAGGTAAAGTGTCCCAAGAATGGAGCATGTGGAACAATCCTCACATGTATTTGGGCATAGCTGATGTTAGCGTTTGTACCAATCAGCGCCTAGAATAAAAGATGTCTGAACTCATCTAATGCAGCTTCAAAACACGATTGGAAATGGTCAAATTTTACCAAGTAATTTAATTACCTAAAAGCACAAAGCCCCAAAACATTTCTTTCACTTAAAAAAATCAATATGTAAAATTAACAACGTCTGGAATCAAATAAAAAAAAAAAATACCAGGAAAAAAAAGAAACAGATAAATACAAACTACAATAAGGAGAAAAATCAATCATCAGAAATAAAACTAGAAATGACAAACATCAGGAAATTTGCATAGGAGAACATTAAATACAGATTATAAATATACACCATATGATCAAAATAGAAAAGAAAGCATGAACTTATCAAGTGGAGATACAGAACATGTAAAAAGTATCCATGTCAAGCTGCTAGGAATAAAACTAGATTGTATAAAATGAAACACACTTTATACATGTAATTACAAGTTTGACACTAAAAAAGAAAATTTCATAATCCTGAAGAGAGCACAAATAATTAGAGTGGCAGGGAATTGTGAATAAGCATAAAGAATCAGAATGGGCTGGGAATATATTTCAGCAGCACAAGTGCCTGCCTGGCAAGCGCAAGGTCCTGAGTTTGATTCCCGGTACCAAAACAAAAACAAAACAAAGAATCAGAATGGATGTGTCGCAGTCCCCAAAAGACTGAAATAAAAGGGGGAAAAAAATTTTGACTGAAGTTTTTCTAAATCTGATAGAACTCTATTGCCCAGATCCAAGAAGCCAAAGCACCACAATCAGTACAAATCTACATCAAGGCATATCTTAATAAATTTGTGCTAAGGGCTGGGGATTTAGTTCAGCGGCATAGTGCCTGCCTGGCAAGCATGAGGTCATGAGTTCGATTCCCGGTACTGGAAAAAAGAAAATCAAAAAACCCAAAAAAAACAAAAAAAAAAAAAAAAAAAATTTGTGCTAAGCTAGTGATAAAGAAAATCTTCAAAAAAGCAGAGGTGGGGAAAAGGCCATGATATACAGAATGAAAACAACCAATGAAAGAAGTCTTCATGAAAACAATATAAATAAGAAAAAGATGAAATAGTATATTTAAAATACAAAAATAAAATATCAAGTTGGAATTATCCACCCAATAAAACTGTCTTTTGAAAACCAAGGTGAAATAATTTTAGGTTTTAAAAAGTTAAGCATATAATCACATCATCACCACCAGACTACCGTGGTTTTATCCATCATCATAACTAGAAGAAATGTCAAAACTAAAACCTGAGTGAGAAAAAAAAGTCAGATGCAATGTCAGGTAAATATAAGATAATGCAAAGCACTAGAAATTATAAATAGAATGATGTATTTTCTTGTCTATAAATTACTTTAAAAATGGTGACCCTTTTAAGGAACAATGTATAGTGGGTTTTAACATATGTAAAAGTAAATTGTATAATAGTGACTCAAAGATCAGGAAAGGTAAAAAATAATGGATGCTTAATATTAAGTAAATTGATAATTAATTGAATTGACAACTAGATTGATCAAAAAAAAATAGGGGTGAAACAAAATACACCATCATCCAGAATTAGAGAAGTCCTACAAGGTCTCACAGACATTGCAAAGGTAATAACTGAGCACTGTAAATAACTTGTGCCTATAAATCTGACAACATAAAGTGCATATTGATACCCTCATGACCATCACTATCAGAGGCAGATCAGGCTCCCAATCTTATGGATGAACTTACAGAAAAGGATTAAATAAAAGACAGTGCAGTAATGTTTGTGGGGAATTCAGGAAGATCAGAGCTCTCTTGGAACTAAGACAACGTCTTCTCTGGACTGTTCTTAAGAATTCAGGGGTTGTTCAGAAAGAGGAGGGCACATCTGAGGCAAAAGCTTATGAAAGTGAGCAGGTCTGGAGAAGTTAGAACAAAGACAGTAAATCTTGCTAATTGGGAAAACTGTCTCATCTCTTAGATTGGCTCTTATTGCAATGGAATAGGAAGGAGAGCCAGATGTTCTCAGCTGGTGTCTTATCTTGCCATCAGAGGCTGTGAATATGAACATTCCCAACACAGCCAGAGAGCACTGTCATCAGCACCTTACCTCTTACACATCACAAGTGTGTTCTTAACAAATGTTAACAATTATAGTGAGAAAATATAAAGGTAATGCATCTTGATTTCTATGTGGCATATGAGGTGGATTCAACATTTTAAACCAATCAATATATTATAATTCATATTAAGTGATTTTAAAAATAGAACAGCCATGTTGATACATTATTTGATTAAAACTGGATATCTCTTCATTGATTAAAAATTTCCTCCATACATGAGACAGAAGAAACTTCCTCAAGTTTTGAAGAACATATTATAAAACTTACAGGTAGCATCCTTAATGCTGAAAGTGGGATGTAATTAGAGCCAAGGAGGATGTCTGCTTTCACTACTTCTATTAAGTATTATAGTAGAGGTAGGGACCAGTTTAGTAAGCAAGGAAAAGTAAAATGAATTCAGATTTTAGAGGCTGTAGCATTCTCTCTAGTTCTAGGCAGCATATTCTCCCAGACACGGAGAAAATCATAAGGAATATGTTACATAAGGATATGTCACACAGACAAGTCAGTACAGCAGTAGATAATGCACATGGGTAGAGGCAAGATTCACTGAATTTCCAGATTGCAATTATCTATCACAGTGTAACTCAATTCCAGACATAAGATATTTTCACACATATGCAAGAAGACATGTACAAGTATGTCTATTGCACCATTTTTCACAAGTAAAATATTGGATACTATTTAAAAGTTAAGCAAAATGGACTGGACACATAAATTTTGGTATAGTCATAAAAATGAATTCTGGTAATCTGAGCAACTACTTTGAAGATATAATAACCATTGTTAATTTCCTATCATCTGTTTTGAAATTCTGTATTGCTTTTTCTTTTTAAAATAAAAAGGAAATGAATGATAGTAATGGTGAAATAATTATAATAGGTAATTTTATTAATGGTTAACCATGAAGTAAGCATTGTTATACATATTTTATTGTAGGTTAGTTCACTAAACAAAAAATATCTCAGAGGCAGGCACCTAGATCCAGATTTGAGAGGTAGCAAGATAGCTGATCTGAAGGTGCTATATCAAAATGAACATTCGGAACAATAAATCGAATAAAAAAAGCAAGTTATGGGAGGACAAAGTATGAATTCATTTATATGGAATTAAAAGGCATATAAAACAACACTATATGTTTGTAGTTTACTCTTATAGCTCTAGTAATCTCTGCTTCTTAATAATAATGTCAAGGATGTCCAGTTATTTGGGGCTTTGCATTGCCTTTTTGATGGATTTTATCCCTTATTTCCACTATAAAAAGTCCAGATTGTATTTAGAGCTTGGGGTTGCATGCTATAGCCAAGCCAGGATTAGTGATGCAATATCCTGCAAGTTGTTTTTCTGTGGAACTCCTCAGGGTCTAGAAAGAGTAGCACACACCTCAATCACTCTTCTCTCTGCTTCATTTTCTCTAACATGGAGATTCAAGCCATGTATCTTTTAGAAAGACTTTGACCTTTCAAGTTCAACAACTATTCTTCTTTTCCAGGGCTTGTGTGGACTGTTCTTCTGTTTTGTGTGTTTTCTTTCATTTCCATTTGATGGGATTTTTCTAGAAAAAGAGGTAGAGATTATAAAGCACAACTTCATGCTGTGTGTTTATAGTTATCCAGTTTCACTTGTCCGAGCAGCTGCATAAGGTTGTGTCAGTATCCTTGGCATGTTAATTTATTTTTACCTTCATATACTATATTTTAGTGTGCTGTAATTATTGCATGACTCCATCACACAGTGTGTCCTAAGAGGAATAAAAAAGGCATTTATTTATTTCATAACAGATACTTATTGTCCACACAAACATAATAAATATTCCTTTTTCCTTTGTCATTTTTGTTAGTTATGTTATATTCATCCAATTTGGGAATGTTTGTGCTTCTGTATAAAAGCTACTGCAAATTGTTAATTACATCCTCTGCTATTGTTATGAACTGTTTATCAGACTCTTAAAAGTTCTTCCGTTTTAAGTGTATTGTTGTTCACAAATTTCTAGGGACATTTAACCAACATTTGTTGAGCAATTGTGATATTCTTCACAGAAGTGACACAGGGAAGAATAAGATACGGTCCCTGCCTTTGAGAGACTCACAGTCTGGAGAGAAGAGTGAGCCATAAACTTATTAACCAAACCAAGATGTAATATACTCTAAGACAAATGTATTTATAAACTGCTTTGCGCTCCAAGATAAGGGAGTGATTAATTCTGTCTTCAAGGCTGAGGGAAAGCTAAAGAAATTAAATGACACCGAGTTGAAACTTGATAGATAAGCAGAGATTTCCACAGGAGAAAAAAATGAGCAGGGATTTTTATGAGCAGGATAAAGAGCACAAACACGTGACCGCTGAATCACTGATCATTGGTAAAATGTGAGTTACATGAAAGAACAAAGTCTGGGAAAGGCTGAGGGGCTGAGGAGATGGGAGGAGAGTTGGGAGCCAATATGAGGAGTTCAGACTTCAGAATTCGAACAGTAGGAATTTTAAGAGATCACCAATAGGGAATAGTCATGAACAGATTTTGTTTTTAAGATTATTTTGGTCATTCGATTGTTAGCCTCTTGAAAGCAGCAACCTTGTTATATTACTGTAAACTCAGTGTCAAGAAAAATCTGAGCATATCACAAACAAATAAGTGGCAGCTAAGAGTGGGGAGAGTTATTTCAGAGAAAAGGCTTGTACAATAATCCAGGGAAGTGCTTTTGTTAACATGTCTTGTTTCATTCTAATAATTAATCCTTCCCAAATAAGGGTGATCATGTAATTTATTATCCACACTGAGAAACTTTTGAACATAGAAGAATGGGTATTTAAAATTATTCTGGAAAAGGAGGTGAAGATTGAAGAATGTGCTGTGCACATCTCAAGCTCATATGTTGTCAGAATCTCAGTCTCACAGCATGACTAGAGGAGAGACACAGTGAGAGTCTAAGACCAGGAAGGACAAATCTGTATTGATTTACTTATTTTATGTGTACAGGGATGAGTACATTTTTGTCCTGAACTACTTTACAGAGTTATTAAAGGTTTGGGAGATAGAGCATATGGATACAGTATGAGGGCAAATAGGAAAGAGAAAATCACCATGGGTGGAGTAGCTTTCCCTGAAGAGTAGCTTCCTCGCTGATAGATGACCAAGAAATACGTGAGCTCTCAGGAGGAAGAGCTTGGCGTGAAGCCATTTGCACTTTTCCTAGGGTCTTCTGGCAGGAACATGCTGTGTCACAGGACTCCTGGAGCTCTTTGGCAAAGGCAGAATGGATGTGAGTTTCTGTTTTCAGCAGTCAGATGAGGAGTAAATCTGAGTTATTTCACTTTGAAAAACTTCAGCATATACTTAGGTCTGTGGGCCCAGTGCTGGGACACATGTTGTGGTCAGGAGGAGTTATTTTTCCTGTTGTGTTTCTTTCATTGTCTCTAATGCATCTGCACAAGTTTCTTTAAAATTTAACATTGCCCATGATGGGTATACGGGAAAAAATAAAATTGCTTACACTATGAAGGTATGAGGAAAACGCTAAGACGGAAGAATTGAAAGTTCAGTGGCACAAGCAATCACCCGAACTAAGTCTATCTGAGGGGGAAGCAGGTAACTGCAGTAGGGTCTGGGGACCTGGGTGTGGGCAGCCATGAGGAATCTGGGTGTCTGGTTCTTTTTAATATTCCCCACAAGCATAGAGAAGGAAGACCTGGCAAAGGCAAGACCTCACATAGTTAAGTAGGCTGAGAGTGCAAACATCATACTTGCATATTTAATATAAAATCCCTAGCCCAGAGAGATTAAGATATTTGGGTTAAATATTTTTTAAATTTTTTTTTAATTTTTTAAGGAGTATTTCCAATTCCCAGAGGTACAAGTGTTTTCCTTACTTACTTTCTGTTGCTTAAATAGCCAAAATAGTACCAAGAAGGATTCATACTTTTATATTTTCTTTCCCACTTTGCCTTCCTCTTTTCTCACTTTTTTCCCTCTTTCCCTAGTTCAGTCTTGTTGTCTATCCTCATTTCCCTTCTGTGCCTCCTGACCCTAATGGTGATTCTGAACTGAGAAGAAAGAAACACCCTCTGCTCCTGTCATCCTTCCTATCATTCTTTCTACCATTCTTTCTGTACTCAATTCTGTCCCATTTTCAGCTCCTGTGAGGCCAAGGTGCTGTTTTCTCCCATGATTCATCTTGCTTTGCTCTTCCATTTCTTGTGGGAGCTTCTGGGATACCTCTTACCAAGCTCTGCTTCCTCCTTCTCAGCTCAAGGCCCTATCAGACACGTCCAGCAGGACCCAGTAGCTCACTGGCCCCTCCTCCCTCCCTTGCTCAGTCTATCATTCACAGCTACACAGTAATTTCTTAACTGGTCACTCCTACTAAGAGGCAGAGGCAAATAACTTTTATTTTTATTTTACCAATAGACATACTGAAATACAGACAGCTCCTGATGAAAGAAAGCTAGCCGTTAATAAATCACAAAGGTTCAGAGTCTATTGGTACATGGCAAAACTCACTGTAACCAGGGAGTTCTCAGTGAGACCCAAAGCAGTGTCACTCAGGATAGGACTCTACCAGCTGAAAGTGTGGAATGCAAATCTACAATGACCCCCAGAGACCACCGAAGCCAGGCTTTGCTCCCACTCTGGCTGACACTTTGACACACAGCAAGCTAATGTCTCTGACATTAAGAGTAATGGTGTTCGTGGGCCCTACTGCCAGTCTGACCAGCTGCCAAGTTAGAATACACAGCAAGGCTACATGAGTGATTAAAATAGTATTATCTTAAAGCAGGAAAACTAAGAAAGACAAAGTGAGATTTATGATGATTTTAAACAGCGGAGGTTTAATTTGTGAGAAATATAAATTTGATACTTTGAGATGATGGCTTCAGAATTTGTGTGAAACAGAACATGCAGAAGCCCTGTGCTTGGATTTTAGAATTTAAAGACTGTGACTGTGGAACATTTACAAATGTTTCACTATTGAAGTCTCCATATTATAAAGCCAGTGGAAAGCCTTAAAATGTCAGCCTTAAAATGCAGTGCTGTTTTCTCTGGGTTTAAAAACTTCTATGGCTTCTGTTGAACTTCTTCCCCTCTCATCACCACTGTTTCCACCCCCCAGAAAATTTTCTGTGATTGTTCTAAATTCCTCTGCCCCAATTGGGTAGGCAGTTAATTGAACTGGACCTATTATCCAGTTAATTCAAAACATCGGTTTCCACACTTGGCTGAACCTTGGGATTACCTGGGGGGGGGGGGTTGTTTAAAATAATACTTTTTTGAGTCCTGTTCCAGATTTCAACGTTATACTTTCTAGGGGTGTGATATATATATGAATCTATTTTAGAGAGTTTGTTAGTTATTCTTACACAGGCTGATGTTGGAGAAACGTGACAACCCAGGCAGTGTCTGAATTAGGATGTAGAGTGCATCCTTACTGATGACCTTGAGGTCTTCACCAGCATCCCTAAGAGTGATAAAGGATGGTGAGGAAAGCATGCACCTCCCTTATACGGACAGACCAACTTTAGAATCTAGTAGGTGGGATTGCAGAGGTGGAGAACAGATTTGTTCTGGAGTCACTCTGGGGGTCTACCTCTTTTGTGAATGCCCTCAGGAATCTAGCTGATACAGTGAAAAATATGTTCAGGTACTGGCAATATTCCTGGCTGATGAGAGGAAAACAAATGTGTCCAGGGTGTGTTTTGAGGTGAGGTTAGAAAGTATCTTTGCACTATATAAAATACTTGCTAGGTAACTTGTTTTTTCAGTTTCAACTTCTATGTGCTTCCATTAAATTGCATTGTTTAGCAGCATAAATGAGGCATTTTTAAGCAAAGGGGAAGTGCTATCAGATATATATTGTAGAATCATATGTAGTTAGCAATGAGTAGGATGTAATGATTTGGAATGGGAAAAAATAGAAATGAGAAGATTAGAACTGCATTAGCCTTCTGTTACTCTAGCAAATATCTGTGATGGTGAATTTATAAGCAAAAAGATTTCTTTTGGCTTACAGTGTTGGAGGTGTCAGTCCATTGCTTTTGGGCCTGTGGTCAGGCAGCACATCATGAAGGGAAGCATGTGGTCCAGTAAGCTGCTCACCTGGGGCTGTTTAGAAGCAGAACGAGAAAAGGAGAAAGGAAAGGGAGTTCCTATATAGCCTTTGTGTGCATGTTCCCATGTGGTAAAGCCTCTCAGGACATCTCATCTCCAAAGGGCTCCATCACCTTTGAGCAGTGTGGCCTTCAATATACAGGCTTTTGGAGGATATTCTAAATCCCAATGTAGCAAAAACTGGTGGGGTAGAGCTGCAAGGCAACCCTGTGTCCATCAGAATATAGATTCAGGAACAGATTTCAGAATCAGTACTTAGAACTGATAGAACTCTTTCCTTTTCAGTTTTTGGTGTAGGGGTACTGGGAAGGTAGGGTACTGGCCCGAGGATCCTCTGCAATGGTGAGGATCAAGGGAGGGTGTGTGGAAGATCTCAGATGAGGAATCCATTTATATTCACCTTTATCTAGGGGAGATATTTAAATTAAGTAAAAAGCTGAGCAGAAAAATGGAGGCTTAGTGAGCCTAAAGAGAAGTTGAATCAATTGTGTAAACCTCAGCACCAGCATCCGAGGATGCTGCAAAGCAGAGCAGAGAGTCAGGACTTGAGGATCCCAGGCTGACCAGCAGCTGTGAGCCCAGATCTCACTCAGAGGGATTTGGAGCTATCTGACTAAATGATTCGTCCTGTGACTTTCTAAAGCACAGCCTGTGAGCCCACCATCCAAATGCAAAGGTCCAGGGGTAGACACCAAAAAATCAATAGCAAGAGTTTCTTAGTTTCGAAAACTGAACAGTGTCCTTAGAAAACAGTAGTTTTTAAAACAATGGACTGATAAAGGAATTAGTGATTGAACCAGAGTAGCAGACAATGTCTGAGCAAATTACATTTCTAGGAAGCCTAAAGATGAATATTGGCTCAAAGCATCTCCACTGAGGGATTGTGGGGATGCCAACCTTTCTGGCTAAAAAGCCAACAGGGAGTGCTTTCACCAGAGAAAAGATCTAAGTTCTTTCTCAAATTGTTGATGGACTAGAAAGCTCCTATTCTAATTTCCTGATAGAGCAGAACAGACATTCTCCAGCTAGGCATCCCTGCCTTCCTTATGCGATTGGAGAGCTGATAAAGAATAATGAACCCTATCAGAATCCATAATTATCTCACGCAATTTTAGTTTTATAAACTTGTAGTGCTATAATTTTCTGCCTTTTCTTCAAAACCTTGTTTTGAAAGACTGCAGGATGTTCTTTATTTTTCCTGCACCAGGACTGCTGTCACCTGGCATATCACATCCACTATATCACATTAATGGCTTCCAGCTCGACAATGTGATACTCAATCCCATATATCAACCGCTGATATGATCCATTGCCATACAGTATATTTCATTTGCATTTATCTTTTCCATATATAGCACTCTCTTCCATCACTCCTTCTGCATCCCCTGTTCTCAGCCTTGTTTATTCTCACCAGCACACATCTCTACTTTCTTTCTGGCTGTGTTATTAATATGCCCTACAAAGACATTTCTCCCCCTTTTACCTTTCCCCTCTCAGCAGCTGACAGCTCCTTACAATTTGGCCTTTTAATGCTATAGATTCAGGCCTGAATGAGGATGTTTCTTTGTTATTTTCACGGGCATTAGCATAGTTGCCTGAGCTGGGATTCTGGCGCTTTCTTTAGATATGATTTATGACATCAATCGAATTTATGGCCATTTAAAGGAATGCTGAACTGGCTGTAAATCAGCAGCAGCACATAAAATACTCACGAGAACTGCTGGAATCCATCTGCATCGGCTTCTATCACCTGTAACAGCAGCCAATCAGCAGCAAAGCGATGGAGCTATGATGTGGTCAGAGGAAAGTAGTGGCAATGATAGGCCTGTAGCAAAGAGAAATGACTCACCTGATGACAGTATATAGGGCAGAAATGTGAATTTCAGGTAGGTAAGAAAAGTCTACAGGGGCAGGGAACCAGGGTAAAAATTTGAGCTGATAACTGGTGATCTTACAAAAAAATAAAAGAGTAACTAACATATTTTGTAGAGGTTTACAGTTTACAAAGTGAATTAATTGTTTTTCCTGTTAAGCCTTTTGGTAACCTTGATATTTGGTTTTATTTTGCCTGTTGTTTACGTATGAGAAAGATATAAGCTATAATTGCTAAAGGGCCAAATTAAGTCCATATTCTCCCTACCAGTGAAAGAAAATGGTGAATCATTTTACACTGCAGTAGTCAGGTAATTAATGGAGGGAAGATATTACAGTGTCTTAAATATATTAGTAGGTGCTGAGTGGCATGTTTACCACCAATGATTTATGCTGTCTTTGTGTATGAGGATTAATGCAACCTTGAGCATTCCTGGCTATTCTAAAGAATTGTCTTTCAATGCATCGTTCAAAGGGAAAGATAATAATCCCTCAATTAAAGTGAGTTGTTTGTTCTTCAGCCTGTTAGTTTTTTGGTGGCTACAATGATCCAGAAAATTTTTCTTTCATCATCCTTTATGTTCTGAGGGTGCTTGTGTGGGGAAAAGTCATATTTTGACCAACTAATTTTCATTTCCTGCTCACTATCTTTTCCTTCTCCTCCTCTTTTCATTCAAACATACAGTGAATTCTCTGCTTGTTTCCTCTGTGAAGTTACACGGCAAAGAAGAAACTAGAAATAGACTGCAAATGACCCTTAAATTTTTGTTTCCCAAAGCTGAATACTCAGAATGAAAGAAAATGTTAGGAATACAGCAAAGTATCTGGGAGAAGTAGAATGGAGGAATGGAACAAACACCTCTGTCTGTCTCTCTTTTTCTCTCTCTCTCTCTCTCTCTCTCTCTCTCTCTCTCTCTCTCTCTCTCATATAGATATTACCCCGTGCAGGGAGAAAGAAAAAATTACAACATGGAGTTAGAGAGCTCTGGAGCTCTTGGCCCTGCTCCTGGCAGTATTGCTTTGTGGTCACAAGACTACATGTGTCTTATTACTTTAATTAAAAGTAGTTTTAGTTAATTATTTCTAAAACATGTGTGTGTGTGTGTGTGTGTGTGTGTCTACCCTTCCTGTCCTCACACTTTTGCTCTATGTCCATTGACAGCACATTCTTGGACATATGAAATTTCCTCTACCTGAACTTTGAGGGAGCTATATATTTCCTAATGATTTTTTTGCTATTTCCCTCACTTGCTTTCCTCTCCTTCCATAAATTACATCCCTTGGACAAACTTTTCCCCTACTGTCCATAAGTTGAACCTTTCGGAAGAAAGATGCTATAAAACATCTAATCAATAAATAACCTTGTTCTCTTCATAGACTAAAACAGTCAATCAATCTTTACTCCTCCACATAAACTTGAATATCTCACTATCTCTCGTATCTCATCACAACTCTTTCCACTGGGAATTTCCTTTTGGTTAGAAGGGAGAATTCATAATAAGTGAAGAGGTAAAGAGGATACCTTATTTACCTGGAATTTCTAGTCTACTCTTCTAAGTAAGTGAAAGAGGTGAACAGAAAAGCCAAATAGATTGTGGCTTTGACTCTGTGTAAGCTGACTTATGTCCAGAGCTTGCATGTGGTAACCCTGAATAGGTCTGTTTTTATTTCTGAGCAGCCTCCAGGGGATGGCTGTATCTCTGCCTTTCTCAATGAGACTTTAACACATTTAAACATTGGAAAGGTTCTGTGCCTGGGATATGCAGTCATTACCGTTAATTAAACTTAGGACATGAAACTGTTTGGTTCTGAATTTGTAAAGACTGATTGTTTATATTTTATGAATTTGATGGAAATTTATCATGGCAACTCACTCTGGGTATGACTGTGTCAGAGTTTTCCTCACCTCGTCCTGTTTCTCAGGGCCTGAATTCTCCATGAGGGTAGAAGGCGAAAGATATCAGGAGAAGCCTTTCTGAAGTCATTTGGGAACTAAAGACTTAGTTTACAAAGACTAAGGCAATGATAGGGATCAACACTGTAGTGCTGAAAATGTGGTGCAAAATGCATATCCCAGTTAAAGTCACTTCTATAAAATCTCAAATCATATGTGAATTGCCTGTGAATCCAACTGCCTTAACCACTTCCAAGCTCTTTGACCTTAGTTGAACTTCCTAGTCTCTCTGCCTCAGTTTCTTTACCTGTAAAGTGGGGATAGCAATGACCTCTATTTCAAGATTAACTGGATATTTCATGTGAAGTGCTTAGAATAGTCTGTGGTTCATGGAAAGTGCTGTGTGTTAACTGTATTTTTATTATTGTTACGCATTTTATTTTTATCACCTTGTATTTCTCAAGCCAACCTAAATAAATGATATTACTGTGATTTATTTGTCCCCAGCTCTTTTATATAATTTCTAAACTGTTATGGTATCACCACATCCTTCTCCGACAATGTCTGTAATCCACATATGCTGTAATTTACCTTGCATATGTTCTCACTCAATGCCTATACATTGAATCAGTTCCATGCTAACTCCATAAATCCCCATCAGTGAACATACTGATCAACAGCAGAGATTCCTAGGCCTTACCCATCTGCTTTTCTGTAGAGCTTTCCAACCTAGATTTTCAGTCATTTATCTCTGGGAATTTATACCTAATGCAGTAAATAAAAAGGATCTGAGGCACTAAGAATCAGTAACAAAAAAGATGAAGATACTCTCAAAAAGAGGTACATTTCCATACTAAAGATTTAGATTGCATATATTTTCTTTTCCTGAAAACAAATGATATTAAATGCTTCAAGAGATTGCCAGGTGATTTCAATTAAAAATCTCAGTTTTAATTTCACATACCTGTATTCAGGTGTTACATGGGCACAGGACAGAATGTTCAGAACTGCAGTGATCCTATATCTGTATTCACAGGTCACATGATATAAAACATCTTTCTTATACAAGATCATTGTAGTAAAAGAAAGATAAGAAATGGATTGGTATAGCTCTATGTAGGTGATATCTGAATATACCTTGGATGAAAGGCTGAGGTATTAAAAATAATAAAAGACATATTTTCATTTGATTATTGTAATAATCACAAATATAGACTGATCACTTAAGGTGACCAGTCCTTCCTAGTCTTCTGTAGTAAAAAGAAAAACACGGTTTACATGCTTCAAATGGGCTACATATTTGTGTCTTCTCAAACATTGTTAGTGATAATCTTAATACTCAGTTGGATGGTACTGGTGGGGTCTTGGACAACTAAGTAGGTCATGAAAATAGAACCAGCATGGTAGGATTTGTTGCTTTTAAAGAAGAAACATCTGCAACTTTGCTTCCTTTCTCACTGTTCTCCACAGCAAGACAATGGCATTCTGCAAACCAGAAAATGCACCTTCACCTGAGAGTAGTTCTGCCTGCACCTCAATCTTGGATTTCCAGCTTCCAAAGCTGTGCGAAATAAATTGTTGTTTATACTACTCATTCTATATCGCTTTACTGTAGCAGTCTAAACTGACTAAGACAATACTGAAAAACATAAATTCCCAAGTCCATCAGGAAAGTTTATACTAAAATCTGGAGAGGGGCCTGGTATAGCCAAGCAGTGAGCAGGCACCCAGACAATTTTTATTTTTGGTTCATGGCTGGAAAACACTGAGTTGGAAAATCATTTGCTCATCTAAACTGCATCCTTTGTTTCCTCATGTGGATGCTGTAGGATTTTTCTTAGACTACTCACTGTAAAACCACTATAATGAAAGCTTAAGGCCAAGCATTATCAAAGGCCTTGTCACAGTGAGGACATCTTTCTAGCAGATAAGAATGCTTCAAATAAAACCTGTCTGATTTAAAGTCAGAAAATGTGGCTGTCCTCTGCCTCTGACGTTTATGATCTGTGTAACTTTATAACACTGACCTTTGATGTCTCGGGTTTTTCTATCCATAAAATGGGGATAAGCACTCAGTAAGTCCTTCATAAAACTGTGAAATCAAATGAGACAAAGAGTACTGCACTACATGAATTTTATTCTCTGTTGTTATCATTTCTTAATTGGGGTATGGATATCAGGGATGACATTCTTTCATTAATTTTTTTTTTTACTAGGTTCTTTTTGGTACTGGAAATTGGACTCAGGGCTTTGAACTTGCCAGGCACACACTGCCCTGCTGAGCTACATCCCCGGCCCAGGGATGACATTCCTACTAGTCCTAAATATTTCCTTCTGCTCTTGTCCTATACTACTTTTGTATTCTGCACTCTCTTCTTTCTCTTCTTTCTCTTTTACTTTTTCCCTTTCTTCTTCTTTTTTTTTTTTTTTTCCTTTTTAACACGGAGAAGAATGCTTAGAATTTCTCTACTCCATTCCATTCTCTTCTCCAGAGCTGAAGCCTGATGCTAACTCAGCCATTTTTATACCCGCAGCAACAGGGGAAATGTGAACTTGGCTGTTTCACTGTTGTTTTCTATGACTTCTGCTTTTTAAAAGGCAAAGTTTTTCCACAACTTGGCTAGTTGGAGCTGAGATAAACAAGCTTTCCAAAGTCACAGAACCCAGAATAGAACTCAGGTTTCTGACTCATGAGAGGCACTTTAAAATTTTTTCTCCATCTGTTCTGAAAACCTAAAGAGACTGCTGGTGCTTGTGTTTCAGTCATTAGCAGAATTAGGAAGGAATACCCATCCCATCACATGCCTGCACCTCTCCCAGGCTGCACCCACCTACTATCTCCTTCTTTGGGATGGCTACTCCTCTAAAACTGTAAAAATCATACACTTCATTGTAGCCACAGAGGAACTATTGTTCAGGAAATGTGAAGTGCTTGAGTGAATGGAAAGGTGAAGGGATGATGTACAATCCAGGACTCAGTGTAAACAGAAGTAGAACAAGAAGAGCATGGGGCTGGGGATTTAGCTCAGCGGCAAAGCGCCTGCCTGGCAAGAGCAAGGTCATGAGTTCGGTTCCCAGTACCAGAGAAAAAAAAAAAAAAAAAAAAAAAAGAAGAGCAGGATTTGGAGAAAGCATGCACTTGTATCACTTGTATGTGAGTGGATCCATGCCTACACATCCACACATACATTGTACACATATGCATACGCAACACCCACTTGATCTAAAATCCTGCAAGAACAAGAATAGGACTGTCAAGTTAGGGCTCAGAGATGCTGCAAGAGACTACGTTCTGCCTGAAAGTAAGTGGGGAATCTGAGTTCCTCTTGATTCTCTTCTAATGAATTTTCTAATTTTAGTGGTCTTTATCTCTTCCAAATTTCTGATGTGAGAAATGATCACATAAGGTTGTTGTTTAAATGCAGGTTCTGAGCCAGAAATAGGGGGTGGGGTCAAAGATCTACTTTTTTTTATGGGTCTCAGGAAATATTCAAGCTACTGCTCTGAGTGCAGCATTTTATAAAGAAAGAATCAATGCTTCATCAATAATAGTCAACAATGTGCAATTTACTCTGAGGAACTTTGAATTAGAATGATCGCCAAACTTGAAGTACACATTGTAACGCCTGAAGCAATTTTAAAACTATGGCACTGAAAATTATGACAAAATATGTCCACACCCAGAATTCATATTAAATATTCTGCAATGCAGCCTGGGGATTGAATTCTCAGGTGATTCAAATATATGGTCAAGGTAAAGAAGTCTAGAGTAATATCTAAATCTATTTTGATGGTTTTAGAATTATGGTCACTGGGCTACCACATTAAAATCACCTGATAATATATTACAAATATAAAGTCTCAGGCCCTCCTGTCCCCTCTGAATCAGGAGCTCTGAGGGTTGAGCTCAGGAATCTCTGCTTTAACAACTTCTTGAATGTATCCAAGTGTGAGAACCCAAGGCTGTAGTAGAGAGCTTGTTAAATCACATAGCTCTTCATGGTATTCTGAATTTCTGATTAGTAAATCTTAAATGGGACTGGTGACTTCATTGTGAGGCCAAAAGTCTACAGGGAGGGGTGCATGGACAGAGAAAGAAAGGTTATAGTTTTGCAGGATTTTAGGAAGGAACTTACCTAGGAAAGAAGAAAGAGGAGTTTCAAAACTACAGATTAAGAAGGTAGGGAGAGAAAATATTTGGGGTAAAAATAGAAATGCTTAAGATATTTCTAATTTTGTTTAATACCTTTCTTCCCTAGAAGCTAGGAACTCTAGGAGTCCACAGTTCATGCTTTTCTTCTTAATTTCCAAATGAATGAAAGGAAGACTTTAATAGCTTAAATTTAAGAGTAAGAGTCTTTTTATTCATAATCTATTATCTGTAGACATAAATGATTAACAAACATTTACTGAGTTCCTGATGTATTGAGTGTTATGCAAAATGCAAAACTAGGATGAATAGTCAGTTCTTGTACTTAACACACTCATAGTTCCTTTGACCATTATTTATTCTTTTACTTCCATCCAATTTTCATATATTTTTAGGCAGTTGCTATGTACATTTATGAGTTCCTGGGTATTGGTTAGCCAATTAAACAGATCTGACTCTATGTTCCAAAGGATTAAAATTGATCAGGAGAAGCAAGCAAAGCAGATATGTGGATCAGTATATAATTAAACAGTAGGATGAATGTTATGAAGAAAATATAGAGAATATGTCCCTTAGAATAACTGACAAGGAAAAACTTCTGTGGAATGGAAAGGCCACCTTCAAGGGGTCCACACACAAGCCCAAGAGAAGAGACATGTTAAGCAGTAGTTGATAGTTTGGGAGTTAGAATCTGCTCTTTTGATCTTGGTTAGAACACTTCGTAGCTAATTTATGCTAATTTATGCCAATTTTCAGTTTTTCTCATCTGTTCTAAGAATGGTGATAGTACTTACTTCATAGGGACTTCACAAAGACTAAATGATATAACCTGTGAAAGGATTTTGTGTGATATATGGTGTGATTAAGTACTTTATTATCAGAGAGATGGATCCAGTTATGTGAAAAGCCGACAAGTGTTGGCTGTTTTTATATGCTGGAAAAAGAGAGACAAATACGAAGCACTGTGGTCCTCAAAGATCACGCAGCATTATGATGATTTCATAGTTACATTCTGCTATGGTCTGAGTGTGTCACATAAGACTTTATGAGCAGGAAGCATGACTTCCATTATGGCAGGTGGTGGAACTTTCGGAAGATGTGACTAGTAGGAGGTCATGAGGCCACAGGGGATGCTGCCTTTGGAAGGAACTGACAAAGTTCTTTTGGAGCCATGGCCAGTTCTTGGGACAGGGTTGTTATAAAAGCAACCTGAAAGGGTTGACCCCACCCCAGTCTCCTTGTCTTCCTATCTTTCCACGTGATCTGTCCCTCTTATATGGATGATGACCATCATGAGGCCATGTCTTGGTTACTTTTCTCTCATTGCTGAGACAAAGTACCCAACACCGATATTAAGGAAGGGAAGGTTTATTTAGCTCACAGTTTGTGGAGGTTTAAGTTCGTACTTGGTTGGCTCCAAGACAGAGTTGCACATGGCAGAGGGCAACAGTTCATGGTGGCGGAAGACAGCAAAAAGCAACCGGAGCAAGAGGTGAGTGGTAGCAAGCAGCCTCTTTTCCTCCCTTACACTGTATGCAAACTACCCACCCCAGTGTAAGTGTAGCTAGAAATTCCAACATTGGACTATAAATCAATCATAAATCTATAATTCTAACATTGGACCATAAATCAGTCATAAATCTAGAAGCCCACCCCATGACTGCATGAGGATCTGGGGGGACATGCAGATACTAACAAGGCCAGCTGATGAGAGTTCTCACCAACACTAAACAGAAGCTGGCATCACAAGCTTGGGCCTCCAGATTCTTGAGCTAAACAAATTCTGTTATTCATGAAGTACCCACCCCTCAAATATGGAAAACAAACTAACATGTGTGCAATAACAATCTTGCATAATATGAAAATATGAATATGCTGTACACTATATTGAATGTTATGGTAGAAATTATAGGAGACAAAGTAATAGAGAAAATATCATAGTTTTCACTGGAACTTGGGCAGCATCTCTCCTCATTTTTGTTTTGAGTTACAGATATCAAAAGATTTCCTAGTATGCAAATCTAGGTTGTCTGCCTACTTTTCGACAGCTTCAGGGAGAAATGCATTCTACACATGGAGGCAATGCCACGACTCCTTTCTTACTGGATGCTGACACTGGGCACCACTTAAAGATAGTTGAATTGATCAACAATTAAATTTTGAAAATTTCTTTAGTCAATGACACTCCATGAACTGTTCAGAGTAGAAGTATCAACATAAATCAAGCATACCCTTGATATCAAGGATATCAAGTAATATTATGTGGCTTTTGAGCTATCTACAATGTATATTACCAGTAATGGTATTGCCATAATAACAATAATAATCATTATTGAGTATGTACTATATTTCAGGCACTGCTATAGACCCTTTATATACATTATCTCAATTAATCCTCAGCAGAGTCTCTTGAGGTACATACTATTTTTCAGACATGGTAACTGAGGCTGAAGCAGTTAATGTGACTAAGAAGTTGATGTGGCAAAGGGCACCAAGCAGCAAGAATGAATTTTGAAGAAAGCTGTGTTGGAGGCAAAGCCTATTTATTTTCTACACTCCTGGCTGTATTTGCTTTTCTCTGCTGAGGTTGAGGTGAATTCTTCATCTTTCATCTTGCTTTTCCCTTTTCTTTCTAAGCAAGCATTGCAATAATGTGGAATTGGGGCAAACGAGCAAGCTTTTATCTCTGTGTGTCTCTATGACTTGATTTTGATTTATCATACTTATCTGCAAGACACAAGGGTAGAGCTGGAGAAGCTATTTCCTTTACCACCTAAGCCTGACAACTTTTCTCTGTATATTTTCATTTAGTTTTTCCATCTACATTCCAACTGTTTTACTAATTAGGGTCAATTGCCCTTATGCATTTCCTATCTTTTTATATGTAAATTAAAATGGAACACTAAGCAATTGTGAAAATGGCAGAATAGAAACTGATTGTATCCCCATTTTCTATCTTGGGACCCCAAGATTAGCCCTTGGATGGATGGTCTTGGCAATAGGGCTACGGTTACAGTCAGAACTAGACTGTTTTAACATTTGGTTTCTAATTTCCATTGTGTAGAGAAAATATTGTGCATCAAAATAGAGTACAATTTGATATGATTTTAGTGGTCATGAAGTACAGATCACTTTGCTTCATGATTTTTAAGCTTCAATATATTGTCTGTGGTTTTTCACAACTACACCCTGATATGCATATGGGAGTAGGTAGCATCTATTTAAAAGTCAAGTGCAGAGACTTTAGTGATGGTCATCACAGTTTGTTCTTCCAGAATTTTGTCTGGGAAAGACTGACTGTACTACCTTTTACTTATTAGAAACTCAGTATGTGATATTTGTTAGTGTGGTATGAAACAATTACAGTATTGAATTACAGAAGCACCTCTTTGTGCACCCTCTAGCTTGCAAGCCCTCCATTTTATCAGCATCCCCACTGAATCTGTTCCTTCCTGCCCTAGTACTGTGGATTTCCAATGAAGTTTGCCAGAGGACCACCTATCTTCAGTTCTGCCCTGCATTTCGTAGATACGGTTGTTAACAACTAATTTCTGAACAACGATGTCAGTGAAAAAGTTACAACTTTAGCCAAAGGCAAAAGAGGTATTGATACATGCTATTAATTTTCTGTTTCTTTTATGTTTATTTAACTTTGTGATTCACAAGACCTAAATCACTTTGGAATTTTTAAAGTATTATTTTTTAAAAAATTTACATTGCTCTTTTTAAATAAAATAGCAACTTTCTACTGTTACTGGACTTGCAACCTTACATAAGTGACTTTATTTAATCTCATGTGATTTCCACTATTTTTTCTCTTATTCCCATTTATAGATGAAATAAGGTAAACATAGCGGATTGTGTTGTTTCAGGCCTGCCTGAGTTGAACCTTGGCTTCAGCATTTACTTGGTAATATGGATCAATAATTCAATAAACATTGTAAGTCTCAGTTTTTTTCTATGTGCTGTAATGGAGACAATATATTAATACCTATTCCACAGAGCTGTTCTAGCGCTTCAATGAGATAATATTAAAATGATTAGCATTGTGTCTGTTATATAATTAGAATTCAGTAAGCGTTGTCTGTATTCCTCATGGCCTAAGATAACAGAGCTAGTGTTTGGTAGAGTAGGAATTTGAATTCAGTGATTTTTATTTCAAAATTATATACTCTTACCAGTAGAATGGATCTCCAGAGACCAGTTATAAGTCTAAGATGATTTGTAAACAATTACACCCCATGCTAGATGAGTTTTGTGCTTTGAAATTACTGTGTTGAAGGTCTTGTCCATGTCAGATTGATTATCCACTTAGCAATCAAAATAATGCATATATATATCTCAGATCATGGCATCTTCCTTGCTAAGGTATTGTAATGTATTTGCATTGTTTCCAGGATAAAATCCAAATTCCTCCTGATCATGGCCTGGAAGGCCCTACATAATCTGGCATCTTCACTATCTCCTTTATCTCTTCCATTTTCACCCACTGTGTGCAGCAATATAACACCCTTTTGGTTCCTTAAATGTGACAATATGTTAATATGATCAAGAATTTTACATATGTTGCTTCCTGTATCTGGAAGAATCTCTTCTTCAGTTTTTAAATTCAGTTAGTTCTTATTTTGATTTGGTTCTGGTCTGGTCTAAAAATTTGATTCGAGAAAGGAGAATGCTGAGTATACCACTCCCTCAACCTCCCGCCTTCAATAAATGACATTCTTACCTCATAGCACTTAGCACTGCTGCCAACTGTGTATTTCTTTTATTTTCTTATACTAGCAATTCCCAAAATACCTTTGTCCTTACAAGAGTGAACACTATTTCTGTTTGCACAAAAGTGTGGGCTGCAGAGACTCATTCTTTATGGGCATCCTTCCTTCCAGATTCTACAAAGCTCACCAGCCTGATCCTCCCTCAGCCATGCACCTGTGTGTGTGTGCGTGTGTGTGTGTGTGTCTGTGTGTGTGTGTGTGCATGACATGGAAGAGTGTTCACATAGAAAGTTTAATGAAAAAAGTGTCATGACTGCCTATGTTCATACTTACTGAGTAACTTCATCAATTTTAACCACATTTTTATACATTTTTTATTAAATAATTCAGATAAGGTTCAAAATCTTTCTCTACACAGAAGTAGTCATTGTATTGAACTGGGTATTATCTTCATGCAAGATTTTACATCATTATTACATATGTAGATATCTTACTATGCAGCATTATTCTAGCATATTTATAAACATCATTAAAAGCTTTATTGTACTGATTACATCATATTACAATATAGTTTTTACTGCAATATTATGTTTTAAAATTTTGGCTCTGCAGATATGAATAGTTTTAGTTCAATCATTTTCATTAATATATAGAATGAAATTTAAGTGATATGCTGAATTTGTTATATTCATTTTGGACCTTTGTGTCATTCATAATGTTTTTCTGTCTGAATCAAGGCTATAATGAGGGTTCTTTTCATATCTCCTTTTGGACATATGCACATTTGATCTAGGAAATATAACTCAAAGCAGAAGTGTAAGGTCAAAGAATAAATTTATCTTCAAATGTGGTTGTGGGACAGCAGACATTTTCAATATGTTCTTTAAAATGTGCCTATTTATTTCCTACCACAAGGATAAAAAAGCTGCTTTTTCGCCATATTCTTGCTAGTTTTCTACATTGTTGAACACTTTAGAATTTGTCCATTTTTTGTTGAGATATTGGATCCTATTTGACTATTGTCAAAATACAGTAGATATTAGACAAACAGTACTGGTTCATTGTATTACTGCTGAAAATTTTATATTAGTGTCTACATTCAGTTTTTATGCTACTGAGAGAAGATATAATTCTGGTAGAAGTGTATCACCAATAATGGTGACATTTAAAGTAGAGATTTATTATACGATTTAGAAATCCTTCCTCCCTCCTGTTATCTCTGATAAGTGAGAAGTGAAATGTGAATCTCTCCTGAGTTACAATTTTACCAAATAAATTCTTGTTATTGCTTGTATTTAGATGTCCCCCCACATCCTCCTGTGGTCATGGGTGGGGTTTTTTCAGAGGTGGCTGGATCTAGAGTGTGTGATTGATTCATGGTGCAGTACTAGGATTAAGGGTGCTACGATTCAGGCTGGGTGATTACTAAATCAGCCCACTGATTAGTTTGGCACTGTCCTGCTCCTGATAGCCTGGATACAATGTAAAGGACAGAAAGAGGCTTGTCTTGCCCCGTTGTTGCTTTGTTACTTTCTGCCCAACATGAACTATTTCTCTTATGCGATGCCTGTGTGCTGTGCCACCCTGCCTTGGAGCCAGCTGACTATGGACTGAAAACTCTACACACTGTGAGCTAAATAAACCTTTCCTCCCTTAACTTTGGACATCAGGTATTTTTGCCTCAGTAATGAGAAAAGTAGCCAGGACAATTCTCCTAAATAAAAGTTTACTGAACTTTGTCTTTTTCTTGCTTTCCATTTTTTTCTCTGGCCTGGAAGGCAGCAACGTGGTCTGAGAAGGTGACATGTGGCTGAAAAAGCAGCAGTCCTTTGTGCCTGAGAGAGCCAGTAACAGGGCCAGGGGCCGAGAAGTAGCAGCACTGGGACCAGAGGAGGTAGGGGTGCTTGGAGGCTGCCTAACCACAGACTGCAAAGTTATCCAGCAGGGACTGGAAATTGCTATAGACAGAGTGATTAAATGCTCACTGTCAGAGAAGGACTCATAAACATGGAAAAAGAGACCAGGAAGAAGTCTCAGGTGGTAGGTCGGAGGTGGTGGTATATATATATTGTAGCCAACAGGTTCAGGCTAGCCAGGGCATGCCCTCATGACAATTAAGGGAAGTAAGAGCATAAAGGAAAATGTAAAATATATTTTCAAATCTCAGCTTGCATCAGTTTGACTAAAACTAGTGACCCAAAACATGTCCCATGTTTAAGCTCGAAGGCAGAGTGGACTAGCCCTGCAGACTTACAGGGTGCAGGCTTAGACACAGGGATGCCCCTTTCATCAAGTATAATTAATTTGCAAGCCTGAGCAAGAATTACCAACATAACCCTAATCCCCTTCAAATGGGATAGAACATGAAGATGTTGAAATATTTATGCTCATTCTGCTTTATTTTGATGTTAATTTTCATGTATCTTGTTATTATTGCCTTTATGACTTTAACCTCTATTTTTTTTTGTTGTTGTTGTTTCTTTGTTTTTCTCCGGTACCGGGAACCGAACTCACGACCTTGCACTTGCCAGGCAGGCGCTTTTGCCACTGAGCTAAATCCCCAGCCCAACCTCTATTTTTTAATTTTTTGACTTGAGACATTGTCTATTTCTTGATCCAAAAATGAGAGAACTAGAACAATTACTATTCTTTCTATCATCCTCTTATTTGTAAGAAATTTCTTTGTATTTTACATTACTGTTTACATTGACTTATCTTAATATAGTTTTACATATGTCTTTCATAATTTATCAGTTGATTTCTAAAAACAAAACTTCCTTTATGTACTTTACAATATTATAATATATATAGTTATTTATTGTGGAATTTACAAATGTTTTTCAGCTTAGAAAAATAATTGCTATCCAGTTTCATTTAGTATACCATTTTAATTTTAATTTTAATTTAATTTAATTTTCAATACTTTTAAGGTTTCTTTTGGGTTATATTGCAATATTTAATATATGTCATCTTTAGTTTTGAACCTTTTTTTTCATTTTGGTAGAGTATCTTCTTGAATAATTTCTTTTATTCATAAAGCCTGTGTGGGTTATAAACACCTAACTTCTTACTTGTCACCAAATTCTTTCATTGTTCCTTTCTGTTTGATTAAGATTTACCAGTCGTACAGTTTTGGTCTAGACTTTTTCCTCCTTGAGAAGGAGGAGTACAACACTGGATTATTCTCTGCTGTCTAAGTCATTAACATGTATAACTGTCCAGAAATTGTTAGGTTGTACCTGGATGTGGATTTTCCATTTGTACTTTAAGTATTGATATAGCCTTTCAAAATAATAATTTGTACTTTTTCAATGGGAAAATTATCCCTTATTTTTTATTAGAGCTGCATCTGGTATATTGCATTTTTTCTTTCCGATTATTTATTAGATAACCACTGACTATGAAACATATGACCACAATCTAAAGTAAGAAATACACTTTACATACTGTCCATTATTTATATACATGTCACTTGTATGCTGCCTTCTGTTTGACTTATCAAGTTTTTTTTATTATAGCAGAATATCCAAGGCTGCATTATTTATAAACCAGAGAATGTGATTTTGGTTCATTGTTCTGAGGGTTGGGGATTGCAAGAGCATGATGTCAGCATCTGTTCAGCTTCCAGTAAAGGCTTCCTACTGTGTCATAATTGGCAGAAAGGAAAAGGGCAAGTGAGAAGAAGCAAAACACAGGGATCCCCTCTTTAGAACAACCCACTGACCTAATCCAGGCTTGCAAGAGTAAGATCTTTCTCCCATAAGATGGCAGTAATCCTTCCAGAAGGGCTGTTCCAACAAAACACCATAGCCTGGATGACTTAAACAACAGAACTTCATTTTTCACAGTTCTGGAGGCCTGGAAGTCCTGGGACTTTAGTGTCAGTAATTCAGTTCCTGAGGAGGGCTTATAACTGGCCACTTTCTTGCTGTATTCTTACACTGCTGAGACAAAAAGGTAGCTCCTATCCCACCTACCCCTCCTTTGCCCTACTGGATATTGAATTCCAAGCAGTTACACTAAAGTATATTCCCAAATGCTTAGAAATTTTCTTTTGAGACAGGTTGTCTCTAAGTCACTAAATCACCCTGACTGGTCTTGAATCTGCAGTCTCCCTGTCTCAGCCTGCCAAATGCTTACAGGTATGTGCCACTGCACCTATCTTCCTGTCTCTTTTTACAAGAGCACTAATTCCCTTGTAATGACTCCACTTATGAGCTAATTATCTCCTAAAAGCTTCATCTTCAAATATCATTACTTTGGGCGTTAGGGCTTCAACGTATAATTTTGGAGGGTACAATTCAGTACTGTACATGACAATGTCCCAGTAATGTCCCAACCCCTACAATTTGAATAGTAATGTTTTGGCAAGTGTATTCTTTTGTACTATTTTTTACATTGCTTAAATATTCTTTCATATATTGTTGGCTCATTTCTTTAGTTTTATATGTTATATTTTTAACTTTAATTTAATGTGAATAAGTTGGTTTTAAACTGGGTACAATTTGTTACTTTGCCAATCCATTTGAACTTTTAGTTTCTTCTATCAGTCATGTAGAACAAGTTTCCTACTTTCGGAATAATTCTTTCATAGTTGTTCTTGTTTTATGCCTACTCTTGCCTCTTTCTCCTTCCTTTAAAAAATTTGAGATATAATTTACATAACACAAAATCCATCATTCAAAACTGTACAATTAATAGATTTAAATACATTTATAATGTGACACACCCATCACCACTAGCTAATTCCAGAATGTTTATGTTATCCCCAGAAAGAAACCCTGCACTTATTTGCATTTAGTCTCAATACCATCCATCACTAGCCCCTGGAAACTATCTACTTTCTATCTCTCCAGATTTGCTAAATCTTAATTTCCTGTGAGAAGTCTCCTCCCATTCTTGAATCCAAATACTATGGGCAACTAAGTTAGATAAAATGGTATCGGCAGTCAGATAAGGCTAGGCCCTCAAAGGAGCCAGTGCAGAAGGGGAGATATACCTGTGGGAGAGACAGGCATCTATGCTGAGGACCAGACCTCAAGACAAAAGATAAAATGAATGCACTCACGTACTTCCCAAAGATAAATATCAGGGATTGATATTCTAAATAGGTATCAATCACCTTGAGAAAGCCAGGAAGAGCCCCTAAACTAACCCCCTACTGGAAAAGCCCTGGTGCTGCATTCATACCCTCTTGCTATGTGACTCACTCCCTGACTTGATCCCCATTTAATCAATTTTACCTGAGCAATTATACTTGTAATCTTATTGGTGGACTATAGTTTTGTCCCACCTCATGCCCACCTTGCAATTCCCCATGTTTCCTCACTTGGACAAGGCTCAAGTCATGGATTTGCTCTTGGCAACCCATTCAGGACCCCTTCTGTCTCTGGGACAGAAGCTTTCTTTCCCCCAATATATTGTGCCCTTACCTCTATTGTTCTTAAAATTCACTCTTCAGTTTTACAGAACACAAACTCCTACTGGATATCTAGCAGGTTAGGAGTTGCTTTCCCCTATATCACAAAGAGCAGTTAAGACATGGAGAATCACCTTTAACTTGGCCAGTTGGGCTGTGCTTCCCAATACTAAATCTTGAGGACGTGAAGCACAGCTTAGGCTATACCCAAAGACTGCTTGGGGCTGCTGGGGATTATGAGCTCCTGTCCCAGTACATCAAGGGGCAGTGCTGTATGGGAGATTCTTGGCTGTGATGTACTTCCCTTTCCTCCCTCTGTCTTTTCCAAACTTCTCTCTGTGGCATTCACGACGATTTTGTTAGCTACCCAATGTCCTTTAAATAAATTAGCTTCCAATAAAACGGGTGTAGTTTAGTTTCTGTGATTTGCTACAGCTGCTGGCACACACACAAGAAAAGATCCATCAAAATAGTTCTCTAAATAAAAACCAAATTAATGACATTAAAAATCTTAAATTATGGATGTTGCATATAGGTCCTTTATTCCTGCTTATGATCCTTTCTGTCCTACATATATTTCTGGGTCAACTTCCTCAATACATTTACTTCATGTATTTAATTTTAGTATGTTAAGGAAAATATCTGATTCTCTAAGCAAATATCCAAAACGAAGCTGACAATTTAGCTTATAGCTATTAGCTCTATGCCCTCTTTCCACCAAGAGTCCATCTACACTCCGTACAACGCCTCAGCTCTCACTATCCTTACAAAACCAAAAGGCACTGGTCAAAACTCACACCATGCACATCTCTTAGAATAGCAATTATCATTGCTGAAAATCCTACTAACAGAATTCCCCAACATTTTTGTACAAGTCAAAACAATTTATTGAATGTAATCATTAGTTTTTGGTGCATTCCTCAAATGACCAAAATTTCTGGGACCATCTAACATTAGCCATGTTACAAACTTTTCTTTATATTGCTTCCATAAGAACACTGGGAGGCTTTTTTTTTGTCCCACATCGGAAGGAAAGTTGCACCTTGGAGCTTTATGAGTGTGGTGGCTGTGATTGCCCCTAGCTCCAGAATAGAGGCTTGTATCTGCAGACAGTAGCCTGATGGAAGTGAATAGCATGAAACTCCCTCAGGCAGCGCACAAACTCTTCAGCCTTCCCAGACTCTATCACTTCCTATTGTCTCCCAGGGTCAGCTAGAATTCATCTCATAGTCAGCACTGGTCACTTTCATGGTTTAACTCTTTACTGCAGAACACTGAGTTTGTGAATGCTCACCCTAGACCATCAATATGGAGAAGCCTATATTCATCATATGAGTGATTCAGGTTTACTTAGAACTTCTCTTTTGTTTAGAAACAGGAGTACACTCGCCTCTCCTGGGTAGAAACTGTCCAGACCTTAGGAGCCAAAGAAAATTGACTTCTCTATAGTGGGGAAAGAAAAATGTCTCCTTTTTTTCCTACAACGTTAAAAACAAAACAAAACAAACAGGGTATAAGGCAATTTCTCAAGAAGCCCTTCAGCTCCCTAGCAAGTTGTTCTTTCCCGGGTGACCTGCATCTCATTGGAGGGGAGCTTGTGCTTGCAGAGGACTTGCTGAGCCACATACATTTCCTGGCTGTAGCTGCCACTGGTCACTGGATAATTATAATCAGCAGCAAGTTTCAGAGCACAGAAAATAGAATTCGAAGAAGTTCTCAGGAAAGGCTGCCAGCTGTCTAGGTGCCAGAGTAGGCACCGAAGAGCTGCAAAGCCCTGTGGGAGAGAAACCAGCTGCAGCCCCTGCCCCTCTGAGAGTGACCAGATGCAGCAGCTGTCTCGTTTATTTTACTTCGGGTAGAGAAACTGTAGTGACAAGGACTGGAGGGGTCTCTCAGGATTTCCTCATGCCCCCAACACAGCCAGCCAATTTGGGCTTCCTGGGGAAAATTTTCTTCTCCAGCTCTTCCCAGGCTCTTGCCAGTAACCTACTGTTTGGGCCCTGCTGGTCCACACCGGAACTGAAGATGAATCTGTCACCCAGGGGCCTCCTGCCACCAGTGGCAAAGAGCCAAGGCTGAGGTAGTGTTTTTGTGTGCCCAGGACTACTTCCAGGACCTAGGCTAATAGAAAAGATGCTTATGTTTGTTCCAAGGTAAACTTGTCAGTTACGGAGAAGAAAGCATCCCCAATTTCCTTCGGAGTCCTCAACTGCCCTTTGCTGGGAGCTAAGTACTGTGGTGAATTATTCATTATTATGGTGTCTTAAATTTCCATAGCACCTTTCTTTCAAGGACTCTCACATTTTCTGAAAAGCATTACCATATTTGTATACTTAAATTTTGTTTGCTGAGTAGGGCCTAGGAGTCTCATTTAACGAGAAAACAGATGCCTGAACCTGGGAAGTTACATCAATCAAACGAGCAGAATTTACAAAATCTGGGCAATTGTTCCCTGCTATGGCAGACCTCCCTTTTTTCACTTTTCCCTGTGGTTGCTTCTAGGATAAGCCCTAGAATTTACAGAAATCTTGAGACTCTTTTTGGAATTACTACAGATTCTAAAGGCCTTTTGTCATCCAGCCACCTACCAGCTTTTTTTAAACACTAATTCCACCCACTGGCACCCTGAAATTGTCGTATTCCCCCTAGCAAATTGAATTAGTTAGGTATTGTCACAATGATAAGGTGTGACAAATGATCCCAAAATATCAACAGTGAAATAAAGTTTATATAACTTATTTAAATTATGTTGGGAAGCTGGTTTTAGTTTCAGACTTCAGATGAATTTCTGATGATCTCCCTTGTCACTTTGGGTGAGCAGCTGTCTAGGAATATTTGCTTGGTGAATGAGTGGATTGTGTGAGCTCAAAAGGAAACATAAGGCCTCTGTAGTCCCATCTTGGAACTGAAACACTTTCTCTTTTTCCTAAATTCCACCGGCAAAAGTTAAACTCGTGGTTAAACTCAGTATCACCTGGGTCAGGGAGATACATTCTTCCCACTCTGGAAGGAGGTACACGGTGTCATAGTGTCATAAGGCAAGGGATACATACAAGTTATTCTTAGACAAAAAGGGCATAAAGCATATAAATAAGGATTTAATTTTTCATATTAGTGAAGCACACAAGAAAAGGTAGAAGGGAGGAAAAATCCATTATGAAACAAAGAATTTATAGACATTACAAATTTATAATTCAATAACTTCAGCCTTAAAAAGATGTTTATAGATGAAAAGGAGCATGTCCTGAGTAAAAGCCATCCTACTAGGTAAATGGAATGTGACTATAAGGTAGTTATTAAAATACTTACAGTTTTTATAAATTATTGACAAATACCCCGAGATAGTTTATCAGGTAAGGGCAATTGTAGTAAAATGAGAAAAGAAAGGAGAGCACTTGAGTGACCTAACATAAAAGAATATAAAGTAAGACAACTTTGAGCAAGAGAGAGATTAACGGTATGAGAGAGGGACATCTGTAATGGTTAGGATTTTAATGTTCTAGAACCACCCTCCTTAACTCAGGCTAATAGGTCTCTAAGTTACAGGGATTCTTCACAAAATATTTAAGTATTTTTTGTCTGTTCTCAGTAATTTAAAAGATGCATTACTTAAAGGCAATGAAATGACAAGAGGTCTGGAATCTTAATTCCTTTTAAAATGACTGCCCAATATCCATCCTCCTTCTACTTATAAATATGAATATGGGTTGCAATGTATCTATCACAATGTCTAATTTTCAACCATTTCTTACAGTTATGGATGGCTCTGTGGCACAGTTGTGGCTTTTAGATGTAAGTTTTGGGGGTGTTAGGTGAGTATGAGCAGGGGTATGTTCATCTCAAACACACTGCTTTTGGGCCTTCTTCCTGCCAAGATGCAATTGCGGGAGCCAGAGCAGCTATCCCGGAATCACAGGTGAAAAGTATGAAAACAAAAGTCATTTACTGAGTAGAAATATTGGAGCATTGTTCCTCGCTGGCGTTGGAGAGTCTCTAGCCATCCCAGGCTAACTGCCATATTCATTGCTATGTGAGAAAAATATCCCCTTGCGTGTGATTCAGCGACTGTGCTTGACTGCTTCTCCTCATACCAGATACATCCATTTACTAACAGAGTGGTGTGGGGACATTACAGATCATCTAATTAACCTTTCCCTCTTTATTTTAAATGAATGCAACTGCAGTTCTGATAAACTTGTGCTCAAGGTCAGGCAACTGGAGGTCTCCCTAATCCTTTCAGCACTAGATTCCCAGGACTGAGATGGGAGAACCACGGGTAAATCACTCTTAAAGAAATACTCAACCTAAAGGACACATAGCATAGTAAACTTCTGCTCCAATATCTTGAATTCAAAGCATGTTTCTGCCCCTGAGAATTTGAACTTCAGCATGCCAGGCACTTCTAATTTCATGGGCTAAAATCACTTGTCCCATTCTTATTACATAATTTTAGCTGACATTCCAGGCATGCTCCACCATGCCCACCTTTTAGTGAAGTAATTTCTATGATTCAGGCTACGTCAAGGAGACTAATTTCCTGACCTCCATCCCAAGTGTAACCGTGCACAGAGCACACACGAGCACTTGATGGCCCACAGTACAAATTTGCATTATGAACTTCTGAGCGTATTTTACATTTCCATTTCTCAAGATGGAGGAGAGTATTTTCCATTTGGAGAAGCTGGTGAGAAAGGCATATCTCTAGCTTCCAACTGCCTCCCTCAAATTCTCTTTACAAATAGCAGCAGTTTTCTTTCTGACATCAGTTAAAAGCCCCTTCAATTGAAATTGTCGAAGTGACAGGATAAACGGGTACATTCATTTTAAAGCTTGAGAAATACACAAGAGAATGGGTCTCTGTAAGAATGAGAAAGAAGTCATGAAAGTGCTCAGCTTGAGCTAAATATGCAAATGCAATGAGTGTACGCAATTTTAATTTACTTACAAGCAAAGCTACACACTATAATGGTCAAATTCAGACTCTTACTGTTTTCTTCTTTTTTTTTTAATTACTGCATTTTTCACTTCTTCCTATCTTCCCATCTTCCCTTACATCTTTGGACATCTTTGTATATCAACTTTGTAAGGTTCTAGAAACTGATATCAGCAAGAGTTCAATGAACTTAATTTCCGACAGTAAATCTTACACTGAGATACTGATGATAAAATAAGTGATAATTCCACCAACAAAAGGAAATGCCTGATAATTTAGGAATATTTTATAGATGTGGGGGGATCTAGATTTGATTTATCCAAGAAAATCTAGCTTGATTTTGTGAGATAAGTCATATTGTGTAATGAGATTTTAAAAAGAGGATTGGCAATTTGCAAGGTAATGAAAATAATTTTTCATTTGGAAAAGTTAATGAGGACTTCAAGCTAGTTGAGGACTCCCTTGCTCTGAAATGTTCTTGAATAAAGATCCCAGATTTTGCAAATAAAAAATATTTAGGGATGCTCAGCTATATTTAAATTTCAGATAAATGATGAAGTGCATGGAATATAATTACAATTATTTGTTATCTGAAATTTAAATGTAACTCGGTGTCCTGTAGTGTTTCTGAAAACACTGGTTCTCACCCACAGGTTCTCCTTGTGGGCCAATAATAGCCTCCTGAAGCCACTGGTCTTCCTTCTTTGTCTATGAATATGGTTTGTTATCTCACAGAAATAGAAGGGCATTCTCTTACCAGCCCTGAAATGGTCTTAATTAAGTTACTCAAAAGTGGGCAAGCAGGCTAGTTCTCTCCTTAGCACAGTACTTCAGAACTTTCTTTTTTTAAATTTAACTTACTTAGATTTTTTTCCTTGTTTTGTGTAGAGTGTATCAGAACTGAGTCCCAGGACCTGACTTGATAGTACAAATATTATACAAATATTACAAAAGAGTCATACTTTCTGGACAAATCTACCTGTTTTCTAAGACCATATTAACATTTTTTGACTCCATTTTATTTCACAGTGAAATTTCTTATTCATCCTACCTGAAGTAGCTCTTTAGAGGATAGAGGTTAGACCAGTTTTGCACTCTTGAATCTTGTAATCAGGATGGCTGATCTGAAAACAACAATATGCAGTATAAGAACCCTTGTTGACCTCCTACCATCTTATATGGTGAAGCCCTGCATCATTTCCAATGTTTTTTTTATTACTTGTTACTGTCTTTCATTGTTTAATCAATCTTACATTCTTATGTCTGTGGACTGAGCAAGTTCGTCGAAGATAACAGTATGTAAAATAGCAATCATTATTAATTCCTAACATTTTGTTTTGAGGTCATGTATCATTTTGCTGTTTTTGTGTTGTTTTGGCTTTATCTTCATTGTTGTTTTGTTAGTTATTTTTACTTTTTAAAATAAAAAATAAAAAAAGAATTTAGAGGGTTACTCCTTCATTAGAAAGCCCTTAACCATGTAAGAATCTTAGACAAATTTGCTCTTTTTTTCCTCCAAGAAGTAGTTTATTGATTTTATGAAAAACCTAAAAATGCCAAAGACACATGTGAAAAAATTTTTCTTTGAACATCATATTAAATATGAGAAAACTGACCATCAAGAATCATAGAATAAGTAAATGTTTAGTTCTTAGCAACACTAAATCATTCCTGATTACAGTCATGTAAATTAAAAAATACAGCGAACTATAATATCTAAAATATGTTCATTAAAATTATTGCCAACCAGAATGTGAGGTTCCTTTGCTTATTCTTTAGCAGAGATCACTCTCTTATGTTTGCCTTGGTCAATATTAATTTAATTTTGATTGTCATTATGCTTGCCAGGAAATTAAACAGGAGCCCCAGAAAGTTATACCAAGGGTGGATATGTGTGTGTGTATATTGGTTTCTTTTTTTTTTGGTTTTTCTCTGGTACTGGGAACCGAACTCACGACCTTGTGCTTGCCAGGCAGGCGCTTTGCCCCTGAGCTAAATCCCTAGCCCCATGTGTGTGTGTATAAGTTGAGCCTTTACTGGTGGGCTGTACCATGTAGGGGTTGCAAACGTGTTGTTATAAATAGAAAAATATAAAACTATGTTTCAGAGGAGAGTGGCCATGAAGATACTACCTTCTATCAGGATTACTGATTCAGTACGGTTCAGCTTTCCACCTGCAGCAACACTTTCTGAGCTGAGTTCACCTCCAGCACTTCCAGGTTTTATACAAAGATGCTAGGGAGTTACGTGGTGAGAACAAAAGATATGTTGGATATTTAAATTTTACAAATATTGAAGTAAAACGTATATTGCCAGTACTTTCTCTCAAAGTATTCTTCCTCACTTCAAACGCATTTATCTTGTCATTCTTGCCACTTTCTGAAGCAGTTCTGCAAGTCCTCTTCTCTGTCTTTAGCTGTGCTAATTGTGGCTGCCTCCACGTCCAGAGCTGATTTAGTCACTTACCTTTCATGGTCATTTGGACTATTGGAAAGAATCAGAAGGCCCATGGTGCCCTATGTGATGAAGAAGACGAAGGAAGACACACTCTGGTCTTTTTATTGGATAGAGATTGCTGCAAATAATTTGATTTGATTCAGGACATCAGGCTTCCACAAAAGGATACCCATAGACTGAAAGCTCTACAAACTGTGAGTCATGCAGCCTTCCACATTGGTATCACAAAGCAAAAGAATGATAGGATTAGGGTGCTTGAAGTGAAGAAATGTATTCCATGGGGAATTAATGACAGTGTGACTTTCATGGTAATCATTTTTAAAAAAGGTTTAAAAGTGTGACTTTGTGGTAATCATTTTTTTAAAAGTTAAACAATAAAAGTTATTTAAACAATATTATTTGGAACAACTAGAAAAATTCAGGCAGCTAGGGTGGTCACCATGTGCTTATAATCTGCGATAAATAATACCTACACCTTTTCTTACGTTCATAGCCACATGGTAAAGGGGTGTGACTTAATAATTACAATCACTGTTATTGCCTATCATGTACAAGCTCTGAGTTCCATCCTCAGCAGTGGAGAAAAAATACTGCCACTGAATGTTTGCACCAAATCACTGTTTTAACAAGGTAACAATTTCTAGAACTAGTCATCTGGGACATGGAAGCAGATTTATCATAAAGAAATGGTCATTACAATGGTATTATTAAACTAAACTTCCCACACTTTGGACTTACTAGATTAAATTAGATTATAAATGGGGACCTAGTGAACTAGAGGTTAGATTATCAGTAGGGTAAATAGAAGAAACAAGAGCAATCTGAAGGTGGAGAAAAAAATATGAGTTATTTTATACTAATGATCATAGAAAAAAAAGTGTATGTTTGCTCACCCATGCCCCTGTGTGTATGTCTACTGGAGGTGGTAGATTTACAAACAAATTGAAGACATCCCAACTCACAAATAAAAAAAAATAAACACAGCAACATAGAACCATTGTGGGTAAAAAAAAAGCTTCCAAAAGCTCAATTATTGTAAAAAGAAATCAAACTGCTGCTTTAAAAAGGTGCACTTAAAGCACCATGACACTAAAAGGATTAAAGTATAAATTAGTATCAGACATACTTAAAAACAAATGAGAAAATCTTACAACTTAAATAAAAGGAATTGCTCATTTCCTCACCAACACTCTTGTATATATTTCACACTAAAAATTCTGTCGGGAAATTCTCAGTGAATATCAAATCCCAGCCAAAGACAGTAAAGAGCACAGAATGTCATTTTATTCTGATAAATGATACAAACACACAAAAAAGAAATGAATAAAAAAGATTTATATCCCAAATGCTATTTAGCAAAATATATAAATCAAAAACCATTACATAAACAAAATATTTCTAAGTTCTTTACAGACCAAATAAGAAAAATAAGGAATGGGGGTATAAATAATACAATTAATATTATTTACCTATCAAATGAGTAATTTAATAGATAAAGAATGAACATATACATATAATTTGATAATCATTAGAAGATAAGAATTTATAGCTTCAGAGTTTTTTACACAAAGACTAAACATTTTTAAGCAATTTCTCTAAGGCTACAATAAATGCTCAAGTATTTACAAATGCAAAATAATTTTAGGTTATATTCTCTGCTTACACGCAGCAAACAAATCAAAATAACAAGCTGTCAATGTGTTTATCACTTGACCTTAAAACAAACAAATAAATAAACAAAATACTCCTTTGAATATCTTCAGATTTTAAGAGTAAAGTTAAATTGTAATTTGTATTGCTAACATTTATTAAGCACTCATATGCTGAGCCATTGACAAAATGCTTCAGATGCAGTATGTATCATAACATGTGATAATTTGCTTAAAATATCAACCCCACAACCCCATATTATCATGATTTCTTTTTCTCCCCAAGAATTAACTCACTCACTGATATTACGTGTTGTTCTTCATGCATTCATTTGTCTGTGTTCAGGTCCTTAATTCAATGTAAGCACTAAGAGAGCAAGTATGTGGCTTGGCTTCTCTGTCTCATCTGAAATCATCTAGTTCCATACCTTTCCAGGTGAAATTTTTCATAAATATCTCTAAAGTTTTGGAGGTAGATGATGTCATCACTACTATCTTTTTATCTGAAAAAGCCAACATAAAGAAGGGTGAAAGAACTACCTGAATATCCTATAGCTAATACTATAGCTATTGGTAGATCAAAAATGGAATTCTTGGTTTATCTAGTCAATTACTGCATGACAAACATTTTAGGAATACAATGATAATAAAATACAGTCAGTTAACTGTAAAATTTTAGCCCAAATTGATTCATACATATGAAATTGATTCATATGAAAGCTATAGGATAAATATTTTTATTACTAATGAAGAATAAAGTGAAATGCAGTAAATGGTGCATTAATCTTTAAAGTCAGAAAAAATACAAACTATGGAAGGTATAAAGAATAAAATGAGTATAAAAATAAAATAAAAGTAAAAATTTCTGTGAATATTAAGCAAAAGTCAAATGTCAAACAGAAAACATCTTTGAAACATAATGCAGAGATGATGCTATTAATTTATAAGACATACTTACAGTTCAGTGGCAATCACTGGCCAGAGGAAAGCAAACACTGTCTTTGTTCTCACCACCAAATACAGTGCAACGTATCATCTTTGAAGAAAATGATGAGTTAGCAAGTTATTGTAAAAGAATTAGCCAAAAGTGCCTCAGAGGTAAAGCCATGTTTTTTTACTTCAGGTTAATGTAAACATTAAATCAATAAACAATTTTGTATGGTGCAAAAGATATGATTTCATGCATTTATGAAAGGAAACACAGGTAATATGCAAGCCCTTACTTCAGTATTTCACACAATAATTGCAAATTAATTATTTATACAATAATTATCGTATGACTGGATAATCCAGCCGTGCCAAGGATGTGAGGATATAGATATTTTCAAATATTTTCTGGTGAGAATGTAATTGGAATATTCTATTTTTCATTGCATAGTATTATGAACCTTGAAATATTTGTATTGTGAAACATGTCTATTGATTTCCCTTACTAATAAATAAACATAAATGTACTTGAAGATTTCAACAAGGATGTCCATTTCAGCATTATTTAAAATAAGACAGAAATTAGAAAAAACTATCCAGTAATCAAAATTAGTTAAATTATAGTAAGAATAAAACTTCCTACTGAATCTTTAATTTCCTGAAAGTCAATCAATCATTCTGCAATCCACATAGAGTTCTTTATATAACCAATGACTACACTCATTGTAACAGAACAGAAAATCCAACATTCCTACCACTCAAGGACCCTTATCTGACAGAAAGATTTAGACTTATGCTTAGATGCCTGGCACATTCAGATATGCTTTCTTTAAAAGATAGTCAGGCTGATATTAGTAAAATTCAAAATCTAGATATGGCTGAATTCTTTAACATCATGACTGAGCCTGTACTGATGGGGTTCCTACTTGCCTCTCTGGCTGTGACTTTTATTCTTCCTCTTCCTCCAAGGTTCCAACATCCTGAACTCTTCCTACCTTAGAAAGGGACAGTTCTCCATATTTTGGTCCTTCGCATCTGAAATTGTCTATAGCACTTTCTTTGCTTTGCTTGTTCAGGCTAGAACGTATTCATCTTTCACTTGTCTATGAAATGTCCATTCTGGTACAAGGCCCTCTCTGATCTCAGGCCTCTGTAAGGCCTTTCTTTTAATGGCTCCCACCAGAACTGATTCCACCACTGCCGAGCAGAGCAGCAGGCCATTGAAGTATAAGACATAATCTCCTAGCTTGTGAAAGCTTTCGGGGCAGTAGCCTGTAGGGCAAGGACCCAGTTGCTCCTTCACTTCTGGGTGATTTTCCCAGGACAGCTTTGCTTGGATTACTACTCTCCTTGTTGTAACACTCCCTAGATGCTTATAGTGTGAAACAGATGCACACAATTTTGTGAAGAATACCTTCCAACATTAAAAAAAGCTGTGATGAGCCTCATGTAAATATTTAAAAGTTTATCTCTAAATTTAAGCCAAAGTATGTATAATAATAAGAATATAACTATTAATAAATAAATTTAGTTTGAGTTCAATCGTTTGCCACCTTGATAGGGGTGATCAACAACCTCCTAACTGTACTTTTAGTCTCCAGGATTTTCCCCTCCTCTAGTTGCTTCCCATTTCTAGCCTGGGTCATCATTTAAAACACAAATCAACTCATGCAAATCCTCCTGGGTGAACTTTCTCACAGGGTCTTCATTTCCTGGGTGCTTCCTAAAGACCTCTTGCTGACTCTTCAGCTGAACCATGCTCCCCATACCATATCTGGGGACTTGACAAAATCATTCATTAATTGCATTTCATCAGTTTGTCACTAGATTGCAATGCTCTCCTTCTATTTGTTTGTGTAATTAACACCATTTAGGTTCCTCAGACATAAAAAGCTTTGTTTTTGTTCCTGCTCTTCTTCTATTACCCTCTATAAAAGTGTCTTCCAAAGCTACCTTTCTTTTGTTAGTGCCCTTTATTTATTTGCTTTGTTTATTAGTGGTAGATCTCACTGAAATGCAAGACCTTTTCTTTTAACGCTTTACTTCCAGATGATAGCATAGTGCTATGAATATATGAATCATCAAAAATTTTTGAAAGAATGAATGGACTATCTAAATCACTGATGGTGACCAAGTGCCCAGACTGCAACTCAAAATCCACTTATTCATCACAAAGTTTCAACACTTCAATTAAACTTGAATACTCAGGTTTTAATTTATTTATTTATTTTTTTTGGTTTTGGTTTTTCTCCGGTACCGGGAACCGAACTCATGACCTTGCGCTTGCCAGGCAGGCCCTTTGCCGCTGAGCTAAATCCCCAACCCCTCAGGTTTTAATTTAGAAAATACAACTGTTCCTTGATGCTTGGCTGCTGGGGTGACCTGGCTCCATTGCCTGCTGTTGCTCACATGCCTTAGTTTTGCTGTCACTGATCTAGACATACTGTAGTCCCTTTTCTGTAATTTATAAGATAAATATATGTTAAACATCACGAACTGTATCTGCATTTTACATAAACTGGATCTAAATTTTAGGTCTTTTTCAGCTTTATACAGCATAAAAGCACTGTTGTTTCCATTTAAGTAAAATATTGTACAGCCAAAGGTGTAAAACCTGGTATCTGTATTAATAAGAGTTTTTGTCTAGATTTTGTCGGCAAACTTGAGAAGCAGTATTAGTATCTTTATCTATATCTATTTGTAAGAAATGTGAACTCAGTATCGTCAACTAACTTCCAACATACCATGCAAATAATAAAACAAAGAACAAGAACCAAACCTGCAGCTTGCCTGATTCCAAAGTCCAGCTCACACCGCAATTTACTAATTGTTTATATTTTTAAAAAGATGTAAATTGTAACTTTATTGAATAATTCCTCTATGCCTATCCTTGTTTTGTTTTACAGAAATTTTTGTGCTAAATCCTTATAATTATGATGTAAGCACTATTATTGTGATTCCAATTTTAAAATTAGAGTCTACATGGATTAAATAACTTCCCTCTCACATTAAAGAACTGGCCTGAATTTAAATAGATTGAGTCAAGAGTCGAAAATCTTATTTACTAAGTTAAATAATTTCTCAGAGGAGACAACTTGCTGTGTTTCCAGATTGTCTAAAAAATGCTAACCCAGGTTTAGTTAAGTACAGTATTCATAAAATACATATAGAAAAACACTCCTGGGATCTAAATGTGAGGAAAAGACTTTCTGATTAATTATAAGTAATCAAGATTAATGAAGTGATGAAACTCAAATGAAAAACTTCAGTAATCATTAGAAGATAAATCTATAAAAAATGTTAAGAGAATGAGAGTAATAATTAGACTGCCAAAAAGACCCATTGTAAAAATGTTCAAATTGACGTTACTAAAATGGAAAAGTTTCTTCAATTTTAAATACCACTGCTTGCTACACAGCTCATACAACGCTGATACAATGGTGGTCTGTCAAGAACTTTTTTTCAAAAGAAAAAAAACTCTGTCTGAAACAATTGCAATATATTTAGTTTGATATAACAGGTTCATTCTGCAAGGTTTTAGTATTTATTTAAGTCATTCACAAGCGAAGTTCCATGAGAAGAGATGGGAGGTACACCAGTTTTGTTTTATCTTTTTGAAATGAATTTGTTTCTTTAACTTCCATTGCAAAAAAAGTTTGACTGAGGATCATTTGCAAGGAATAAAGAAGTAAAAGTATCAGAACTGTCACAGAATTGTTCTTACTGGTTGTCTTCTTTTTTGCATTGTTGATTTTGTGTCTCCTATCATCTACAGCATATGGGTGAAATAGTTAACTGATTCTGTCAATTTGAGTAAGAAACACCCAACTAAATTGGGTCAGCATAGTTCTGGGTGTGGCTGAGGGATTTCCTCAAGATGAAGATCAACCCTGGGTGTGAGTGGCACCCATCAATGGGCTTGTCACCTGAGTGGAATAAAAGAGAAACAAAGGAGGAAGCCTTGCTTCTGTTTCTTCAGAGGAGCTGCAGTCTTCACCTTCACCTTCATCATCCTCTTCTTGCTTCTAGGGAAGACCCCTCAGCCTGCAGAAGAGAACCTCAGCCTTCTACCACAGACCTCTGGGGCACATGTTATGTACTCCCAAGGGGCACTAAGTGAGCTCCAGCCCTTTGACTGGATCCTTTGGATCGCCAGTGCACAGCCGTTTTGCTTGCTTCCACACCTGACTCTGTAGGGGTGGCCACTGTAAGCCAGTCTCGTAAATTCTTATATATTGGTATAACTTGCACTAAGGTTTGTTTTTCTAGTAAGCAATGACTGGTATGGACTGTCGTACCAGGAGTGGCTCCTGAAAAACATAATTGTAAAGATGAAATGTCTTAATGGCTTTATTGGTTTTTGGAATCAGCTTTCTAATTTGATGAGACATAAACATGGCATGATCAAGAACTTGAAAGGAACATGACTAGAGCATTGGTGGCAAAGATCTATGGGAAATAGGTTTGTGGAGAGACCTCTCCATGTGGGCAAGAGGTATAAAAATGTTTCTATCCTCAGAAGTGACCTCAGCAGAACAGGGCTTCAACAATCATTTGGATTGGATGACCCATTTTGTAGGTAAGAGTCAATCTTTCCTCAGGCACCCCTATCACTGATCCATGGGGTCATGAAGAAAGTAGCCATGGTATCAGAGATGGAGACTGTGTACGGACTCAGCAATATGAACTGCCACTCACCAAGGTTGATTTGGTTATAGCTACTGCTCAATGCCCAATATGCTAGTAGCTGAGACCAACACTGACTCCTCGGTATGGCACAATTCTCTGGGTTGATCAGCCTGTGACCTGGTGGCAAGTTGATTACATTTGACTGCTTCCACCATGGGCAGGACAGTTCTTTGTCCTTAATGGCATAAACACTTATTCTGCATGTGCATTTGCCTTCTTTCCATGTAATGCTTCTGTCAAAACTATCATACATAGATTTGCATAATGCCTTCTTCATCATCGTAGAATTCCACACACAGTCACCTTTGACCAAGGAACATATTTTATGGCCAATGAAGTGAGGCAATGGGCTCATTCACATAGAATTCACTGGTTTTACCACGTTTCTCACCATCCAGAGGCAGCTGGATCAACAGAAAGGTGGAATGATCTTTTGAAGACATAGTCACAGCACCAGCTAGTCGGCAATAACTTGCATGGCTAGGCCAAGGTTCCTTAAAAGGCTGTATATGCTTTGAATCAGAATCCACTCTATGGTGCTGTATCTCTCATAGTCAGGATTCATAGGTCCAGGAATCAAGGGATCGAAGTGGGAATGATACTACTCACCATTATCCCCAGTGAACCCTTAACAAAATTTTTGCTTCCTGTTCCTATGACTTTATGGTTTGTTGGCCTAGAAGTCTTAGTTTCAGAGGGAGGAAGCCTTGTGCCAGGAAGCACAACAATGATACCATTGAATTGGAAGCTAACACTTCCTCCCTGTAATTTTGGCTTCTTCATGCCTCTGAGTAAACTAGCTAAAAAGGGAGTTACAGTTTTGGCAGGGGTGATTTACTCAGCAAGGAGAACAACTATTACTCTACGGTGGAGGAAAGAAGAGTATACAGTTTTGCTTCTATTCATGAACTTTTGATTCAAAAATAGAAGTGTTTGGAAAAACTTTGTCTTTGCTTGCAAACTCTGCATTGGGAGACAACACAACTGCAGATATCTTCCCCACACAAACAGAAACATGGTCATGTTTCTGAAATTGTAGAGCAAATTAAATTCATGAACTGAGGTATTACTTTACTTGGAGTGCAGGGAAACCCTTATTGTACCTCTATTATTACCATGGCCTTAATATTAGTAAAATCAGTGGGAAACTACAACAACCCAATTCAGGCCTAGAACCTCTAGCAATGAAGATATGGGTCACCCCACCAGGCAAAGAGCATAGACCTGCTGAGGCCCCTAGGAATACAAAATGCATAGTCTAAGAAGGTAGTCCTAGGGGCTGGGGAATTTAGCTCACAGCGGCACAGTGCCTGCCTGGCAGGCACAAAGTCATGAGTTTGATTCCTGGTACCAGAAAAAAGCCAAAAAAAACAATAAACAAAAAAAAAAAAAAAAAAAGAAAAAAAAAAAAAGAAAAAAAAAGAAGGTAGTTCTGAATACCAGTTACAATGCCTGATCAGTTAGAGAAATGAGGATTGTAATTGTAATAGTTCCCCCATATAATGCTTCCCATGTGGTGTAATGTTGATAACACTTAATATTAGTTCTTAAATGTTGTTAAACATATGTTATAATTTTCAAGTTATGACATGTTAGGAATAAGTATCACCCAAAGGTAACTTGCCTTCTAATCTGGGGAGGGAAGTTAGTGCATTTATTTATAAAAGAATAGTTGCAACACATTAGGCATAATAGTTTTATAGCTGAAGACTATGGTGTCAAGAAACATGTCATGGTCAAGTTGACAAGGGGTGGATTGTGGTAGTTCACTGATTCTGTCAACTTGAATGAGAAAGACCCAACTATATTGGATCATCACAATTCTGGGTATGACTGAAGGGATTTACTGAAGAAGAAGAGCCACTCTCAGTGTGAGTGGTACTGGTTAATAATCTTGTTGCTTGAATGGAATAAAATAAAGCCAAAAAGGAACGCTCATTTCTGTTTCTTTGGTGGAGCTCCAGGTTTTACCTTCAAGTTGGATGTTGTCTCATGGTTTCCATGCAGACTGTCAGAACTTCTAATACAGACCTTTCAGTTTGTAAATGTGGACTCACTTGGATCTTTTAGTGAGCTCTAGGCCTTTATCTGGGTCCTTCAGATCTCCAGCATACAGACAGCCTTTTCACATGCTTTCTGCATGTGGGCATTATAAGCCAGTCTTATAAATTCTTATATTTTTGTGTATTTTACAGTAAATCTGTTTCTCTAGTAGGTATTGACTAATACAATGACAAAAACTTTTTCATATTTGAGGATTTAATCATTTTGGCGATTGTTGAAATGCCTGATTTAATGCAATATCTTCTCAGTTGTCTCCCTGCACTATAATGATGGGAAAACCTATGGTGGTTCTAGCACAATTCTACACTAAGGACACATGAAACACTGGTCAGAGGAAATGTTTGCAAAATTTTATGGACAAAATGTAGCTCACATGGAGTTGTGGTGGCACATGCCTGCAATCCCAGCACTCAGGAGGCAGAGTCAAGAGGATCACTGGGACTTTGAGGCCAGTCTAGGCTATATAGTGAGTTCAAAGCCAGCTGGAACAACATAGTGAGATCCTGTCTCAAAACAAAACAAATCAAAATAAATCCAAACAAAACAAAACAAACAGCAAAAAACAAAAATAAAATAAAATAAAATAAAATGAAATGTGCTCACCAGCTACTATCTTAGTAGGGCTCAGAAGGCAGCGTTAGCAGTGGGTTTATTTTGCTTACCAGTCAGTTTAAGACACTAGGAAAGTGTCAATATTTCCAACTAGAAATCACTAATGAACTTTAGTTTAAAGTGTTTCCTTTTGATTACACAAAATTCCCTCATATTCTTTTACCTAATTTTTTTTTTGTCTTTTTGAAAGCGGGTCTTGCTTTGTAGTTCAGGCTAGACTTGAGTTCACTTTGTAACACAGACTGGCCTCAAACTCACAACGATCCTCCTGCCTCAGCCTCCTGAGTGCTGGGAGGTTATTGGCATGTGCCATCATGCCTGGAACCCCATATTGTTTTCCAAGTCTGCCACTTTCCATGGAGTGAAATGCAGAACTATCACCTTTGCCCTCATATATCTTTCAGACAATTTTTAGTGGTTCATATCCTTTTCATTACAGATACTCCTAAATTTACCCAGAAGATCAGATCCAGAATCTGGCCACCAAACTGCACTGTTGTTAGGAAGACCTAACTAGGATTCAGATGACATTATGTTCACAGCCCCATTTCCTGTGTGCTTGGGCGATCCATCAGGCTCCGTGTCCAGTAAGCTACATCTCAGTGCTATCCGGACTCTGATGCAATGTGTGCCTCATGGGAAACAGAGCTCCTGATCTATATCCAAGTAGTTAAGGGATTACTGTTTGGAATTACACAGAGACAGGTTCATATCTTTGTTCAAACACACCAATTAATCATGTGCAACTTTGGGCAATTTTCTTAAACATTTTGTATCTCAATTTTATTTGATTATTGATACTCACTTTTAGCAGTTAGGAGTTAGCACTTATTCGTTGCTTAGAGTGACAGGTACACTTTGAAGTTCTTCAAACCATTGAAGGACTCATCCAAGACTTCTAAGGACAATCTAGAATAGGTAATTATTTAATCTCCATTTTACCAACATTCACTCTGAGGTCACTCTTAAATCTTCACTCTACTAACTCTCATAACTTAAGGGTTATAGTACTCTTTTTATAGCATGGCTGAATGAGAGAGTTCATTTGTATTTCATATGTAAAATGGTGTTTGGGGTACTGTTCTCACAGAATCATAGTGTTATATAATGTGTCTTAATTTCTTAATTTATGCTTCAGTTTCTTTTCTTTAATTGAAAACTTTCTGAATATCACCTTTCTCCTTGGAGTTTTGGTAATCTCTAATCTTCCTAATTCTTTCCAGCCCTAATTTTCCAAGGTCTCATCCCTGTGTTTTTAGTCTATGATCCTGCTTTTAAATGATTAATGCCACTGGCAATTAGGTTTATCTATACATTGATGTCAAACATTAGCATGTTCTGCATGTTATTAAGTAGTGCTGGATCTTACCATGGATTAGTCTTCAATTCTGAGCTCCTTATATAGCCTTCAACATTGGACAGCTGATGGATCTCTTTAAGTTTCGACCTGAAGAGTTTAATACCCTAACCTTGGTTTCTCTAGTTTTGTTTGTCTCTTCTCCGGTGAGACCCAACATTTAAGAGCTATCAATTGTCACGGTTGAGGCTGTATAACTAATTATTTCAATTAAAGGAAAGAAAATGTGAGAGGGTAAGATAGAAATTACCCTTAAGACTGGTCTTGACCTTGCTCTTTTCAATCATTCCAGCACAAAGAACTTTATGTTTCTGGGAGACATAGATAATATCTAGGACTGTCATGTCTAGATTTCTTTTTCTTACAATGATTCTTTTTCCTTTTATATCTGTGTCATACAAATCTGATGCAAGAGGTTTTTAGAGCAGCCTATTGTAGGAACAGGGATTTAATCATATTAAATCTTAAGAGGACCTCTTAAGAAGGTGAGTCACTTAATCTTTCTGAACCTCAGTTTCCTCATTTATGAAACAAGGATAATATGAGGATCTATGTAATTATGTAGGGATCCAAGGCAGAATTATGGGTTTAAAAGCTGTGGGAGACAGAATGAACCGTGGCAGCATCTCCTTTGTCAAAGCATTGTCTTTGCCTCACTTGAAACTAGAGATATTGTGTAGAAAACTGCCCTACTCCCCATGAAGAGGCAAAGAGAAGAAAACTGAAAAGCAGTTAATAGCTGACAACAAGGCCTCCCTAACTTCTCTCTAAATTTCTCCAAAAACACAGGAAACCTTCTTTTGACTTATCTTTTGATAATTTAATGTAAGCCTTTGTTACTTGGGGCCTTCATAATAGAATAACTGACAAGCCTTTTATGTTTTAAATCTTTTATTATTTTTTAAACTCTCCAGAAAGAGCTGCTTGCACCTTCTTGCTACGTTTTCCCATTTGATCCTATGTCATTTTATTTTTGAGGTCATTTCTCACTGATGAGCATCTCCTCCAGCATCAGGGCAGGTGCTCATCATTATTGAGGGATTATTGTTTGGAATTACACCGAGACAATAATGATGAGCACCTGCCCTGTGCCTGCTTCTGTGCTGGGTGCTGTAGTTAAAAGCACTAGAAGGAACTCACGAGTTCATTGTGATATGGCTGTGTGGTAGATATTGCAATATTTACTTTATACATGAATAGTCCAGCACTCAAAGAGGTACAGTAAATGACTTCAGCAAGATTAGAATGGTGCAGGGAAAAGCCAAGATTGGATTTCAAGGGTTGTGTGACAATAAAAGTTCTGAGTGAGAATGTGCTTTGTGTCTATGTAACTAAGGAAAAAACTAGAATGACCAAAAGGAGGTAGTACATTAAAAGTAGTCATACATCACACAGCAATGAAATATGTTATTTCTGTCTCAAATCTACAACTACGGAGCGAGGTTTGCTGGTGAACTCAGTGCCCTAGCGAAAGCAGAGCGCAGACTACCTCCAGTTAATGATGAAGGTAAAAGAGAAATTTGGGCCACGCAGAGGCCAGGTCATGTTAGAAAGGAATGGAAACAATACTGATGGGAAGTTGAATGTCAAGAGCCTGTGGGAGCCCACAACTAGATACAGACCTGAGCTGATCTAGCTCGAGAGAGTGCTGGGGGCAGCAGGAATAGGGTGCAGTAGATGGGTCTAAGGTTTGGAGAGGATGAGGGCGTATGTCATCTTCCATTTTTGGGGAAAAGTACAAAATTGGACAAAGGGAACATTATCCCAACTCTTTGAATGCCTAGAGCATATGGACACAGTTTGGATTTGCCCATAAGTAGCTGGAATAATTGTCATCTTTTCAGGTCCAGACCATCAAATAGTCCAGGACATCTTTATAGCACCAGGGAGCAGGAGGAAAGCTGCTTGAAACATAATTGGAGGCAACTTAGACTGCAAACCTTGCTGGGAAGTGATGAGTAAAATAAACACAGCAAATATTCTTTGAAGCCCAGTAATTCTGTTTCAGCATTTTCCCCCAGCAGTGCTCAGAGCCTAGGAAAGTTGGTCAAGGGGTATGTGGCACAGTATCCAAGAGTAGTTAGACACCAAGGGATCTCAGCTAAGGTGCTGGCATGGAGGGGGCTCTGGTCATGAGGCTGGGGCTAATCTGGGAGCAGGAGGGACCTAACAGTACGGGGACAGTGAGACATGCAAGTTCACTGAGGACTAGCTTCTTCCTTGTAGGGATGTCTGGGAATGGAAGACAGGACAGATGAGGAGGCTGTAAGTAAGAACCAGACCCATTGGTTGAGTGATTCAAACTACCCACTCCTTGCCCAGGTCCTTAAGATGGAATTGTCTGACCTTTATCTGTTGGTAAGTGGGGAGAAGATTGTCAGACTCGTTGCATAGAGTTGAGGAAAGAGGCGGTCTTTCCTTCTTGGTTCTTTTTATTTTTATTATTTTTCTTGTCAGTATTTAATTGCCACCTTTATTTTCTTTGAGAATCAAGACATCTGCTTTCCCAGTTGAGAGGTACAGTGCACGGGGAAGACAAAGAAAAAATGAATACATTTTGTTCCTCCATGACTCATTTTCTTTATCTTCCTCCGGGCTCCCCCTCCTTTTAATTATTCACCACTGTCTTTTTTCTTTTTCATTTCTTCTTTCATCTTAGTGTTCATGTCACATTGTTATTCTGAAATCATACTCACTGGAGGGGAAAGAGGGCTGTCTGAAGCCTAAAATATGGAGCTTACCGATTTATAATGCACATATGTAAAACGGGACTCGGCAGGGTTTGCCCTCTCCTCCTCAGTATTACTCCTGGAAGCTGTACCAGAGCTGAGCACAAGGACATGAGAGTTTTCCATCAGTGCCCTGGTTCTTCTTTCTCTCTTCCCCTCCCACAGATGAGGACCTGTGAGCACAGACAGTCATAAATTAAAGCTGTTGTTAATTATCCTCAGGCACCAGAAGCAGTTCTTTCAAACAGAACACACATTAGACTACAAAAAGCAACAGTATTCCTAGCTCTTTAACATTAACTCATCAGCAGATTTTTAAGGAACTAAGGGGGACTTAAAACAAATAAATATAAAGCAAATATCCAACTTCTGCAAACTGTTTTTTTTTTGGGGGATGATGTCACTAGAAACAATTGAAGAGTAATACAACACAGCATTTAGTCTGGGTAAATAAGGATGGAGTAGGGATTGATAACCTTTCTTTCTAAAACATGAGCACTATCTCTCTCTCTCTCACTCTCCTCTATTTCTATAGTTGTCTTTACTGTGCTTTCATTATTTTACCAGTCATTTATTTTCTTTTTCAATGCTTACTTATTGAATACTGTGCTGTACTTTGAGGACACAAAGATGGATGATACATGGTCTGTCCTCAAAAGACCTCAGATGAAAGCAAAACAGCCACTATGTCAGTCAATTTTTTCTAAGCAAAAGCAATTATGAAAATGACTCCAGGGTAGCACTGCAGCAGGTTACCCCACGGGGCAGGTCTGTGTAGACCTATAGTCCCTGAGGGTGGGCTTTTACCTAGATTAGGACATTTTGGTCTGGACTCTGCTCCTTCTCTGCATCCTCCCTGCCAAGTGTCAGCTGATCAGCCCACCACAAACAGCTCCCTCTGTGGCCTCACAGAGGGAGACTACAACCAATACAGTGCACGAAATGTCAACCGGAAATGCCAGTATGAAGGGGAACAAACACTCCTGCTTGGTCAGTGTCTTTTCTCTAAACGACCCATGGAATACTGAAGAAAAATGCAGAAATTGTCTGTGGGTATTCTTTACCAATGATCCTGTGCATTAGGTGTTGGATTCACAGTTTACATTCCAGAGATTGTTCTATCTTTCTTCAAGTTTTTTTAAAAAATTCTCTTTTCTTCCTCTCTCATACTGTTTATATAATGTGTAGACAGTTTATTCAATTACAGTTTTTTAGGACTTACTAATTCAGAATATCTTGGCAATAAGCCTGGAAGCCATTTTAAAATAATTTTCCAAGTAATTCTTCCATGCATGAAAGTATGAGAACCATCGATCTCCAAAAGAAGGGGATCTAAATCTCCATTCCTATGACTTATTCTGCAGTGATCAAGGCAAAACCAGAATCAAGCATAATATGGAGTGGAAAAATTAGAAATGACCCCATTCACATCAGCTACACATTAGAGCAATGTATTGTCTTGGTCCTGAATGTGAACTTGACTGCCTTGACTTGCACAGAACAGCACCTATGGGTGTCCGTGTCACCCTGTCAGCAGTCTGCAAAGGTGGGGCTCAGAGACACTGTAAAGAAGATGACAAAGTCTGTTTTGCAGGAAACAAACCTGAAGTTGGGGTTGGAATTGGGACATGGCTGGATTTCACAATAGTAGTAAGAGACACAAATTCAGACACGAACGACATCACACAAACTATATGCACCAACAGGATACTTAAGCCGCAGGGCCTGATCTAACAGACATGGCATGGTAAGAAAGAGCCCTTCCATGAAGGTGGATTGTTGAGAGTATTACTCAGCTGCATCACAGCCTCTTTAGCAGTTAGGCTTGTGGGCTTTTCTTCCCCAGAATCAAAAGCTGCCACATGGCAAAGCCAAAATTTGACATTTGTGTTACCAGATTCAGTCTTGATCTTCATCTTCAGCTTTGGAAGTTTCTTTGTTCTGGGTACAGGCATAATTTTCTGTCTTGCTCTGCGCTTCTATTCTGAAAGCTAGATATGTTTCTGCAGTTGTTACAAAAGTCCATGCTACTAATCTGAAGGCAGCTGAGGCTCAAATCTCTCATTTTTAACATGTGACTAGGAAACCATCTCTAATTCGTGGCAATAGATTCTAATGAGAGGTAAATTATTTCTGTTCAATGCCTGTCTCTTTTGAAAATCGAATCAGCAAAATAAGGTGACAGTTATACCCCCACAATTTCTGTGGAGCAAATCTCTGAAGGCAAGAAAAGCAATGATCCAATCCTCCAATTCTGTTACCCTTTTATCTTCCAGGCAGAGGCAAGTGGCCTGTGTGTCAGACTGAAAAGTAGCCAACATCTGGGAAACCTTTTCTCCAATTACCAGCTTGCAGGAAATGCTAACTTTCTCTTTATATAAGGCAAAGCGCTATTCAGGCCGAAAGGGAATAACTGCATTCTTCATGAAATTCAGAAAGAAATATAGCAATGCAGTGATAACTGTTTGTAATGACACATGTCAGTGTTCTCCACTTAAGGGAAAGTCACTCATATTAACAGCACGTGAAGGCATGGAACCGGGCTTGGAATTGAGCTCAACTGCCTCAGCAGTGATTTACTGCTCCAAGAAAAAGAGGAGAATGGAGATCCTTTTGAAATATTTCTGACATTGAGAATGCACGAGGAACACTGGTAATTTTTCTTCCATTGTCAAAGAGCTTTAGCTCTTTCCTTCAACTCATAATATAAAGTTACATCCAGGAGGAAGGCAGGAGCATGGCTTCCTTTGTTCCTTCCTTCTTTGAAAAGCAGAGGGACAACGAGCTTGCTTCAGGAGATGTGGCGGTGTGAGATGCGGGGGACATCACATGTTGGTTTGGGACACCTCAGGAGATTCTGTGAGCTGCCTGCCTCAGAGTTCTTTACATATAGACATACAGAATCGAGGGACAGGAGAAAAAAATTCCACTGACCTTGTAAACTCCCATTTAGCAGGAGAAAGACTTTAAGTGGAATTCAGTAAAGGCACAACCCACTAGAGGCTTCTGCGAACCTTCAATTATATTTTGTGACTGATCTGTCAATAAGGTATGAATTGTCCTTAGTCTCCCTACCCTTGTGTCAGGGTAGCAGATCTGCTTTTATGGTTAATTCAGAATAAGCTGAGACCCGTGCAGACTGTGAAACTGTTTAGAATCCCTTGCTAGAAAGCAATGATTTATGTGCCTAACATCATTCTTTTTTAAACATGGGATTTTATTTTATGATTATGATATTTTAGAAATGTGGTAATACAGAAAATATGAGAAAGAAATCACAACTTAGATATTGCAATGCTAATATTCAGGTATGTGTAGTGTATAAAGCTATCACATATACCACATAAATTATACTCATACATATACATGGGTACATTTATGCTTACATATATATAAACATGTGAAATCAATTCAAGGCATAAATATGTGTACCTACACATATATGTGAAATAGAGATTATATATCTAGTTTGGGGGAAATATTTTGGTTTTTCAAAATTTTTGTTTTAAGTTGTATTGTATAAATCTCTAACATAGTTAAATATATTATAAAGACAAGATTTTTATGACTGTACCATATTGTCTAGGTTAGACATGCTGTGATTTATTATTCTCTTCCTGAATATTTTTTAAAGAAAAAATACCATGTGTAGCACTCTTTCCATCAATCTTTTGTTTTGTAATTTTGCATTTTTCTTTTTATTTTCAATCAGTGTGGTAATCTAAGTAAGGATCCCCAGTGATGGCATGCCTTAATCCTTGAAATCTGAATATTTTACACTACGGGGCAAAAAGGAGTTTGCAAATGTAATTGATGTTACAAACCTTAAGTTAGAGAGATTACCCTAAATTATTTGGGTAGTTACAAGATAATCACATGAACCCTTAAAAACTAAGAACTTTCTCTGGGTGGAATCGAAAGATTAAGTAGAAGCTAAAGTTAGGGTTACTACACTTGAGAGAAGTGCTGTTGATGATCCTGAGAAGTAGAGGCCCTGTGTGGGAGGACTGGGAAGGTCTCTTGAGGGAGCCCCTGGAGAGGCCCCCAGGGAAAGGAAGGACTCAGTCCGTCAGCTGCAAGGAGCTGTGTGCCCCGCTCCAAGCCTCCTGAGAAGGACTTACTGAGTCAACAACCTATCTCGGGCCTTGAGTCCCAGAGCAGGAGGACCAACCAGCTGAGCCAACTTAGCACTCTAGGAAATAATAAATTTCTGTTGGTTTAAGTGGTTCACATTTCTGAAAATTTATTAGAGTGTTAACAAAAACTAACAGAGTATCTTAGAATATACTTTTTGTAAATAATAAATTGTGTTCTCTTTACTGAGATCTCAGATTAGGCCATTATTATCCTTTGAAATCCAGTTCTTCAAGTTTCTATATCTGAGGCTAAATTTAATAGACAAACTGAAGGAAATAGAAAGCAAATATTGCACTGCTACCATTTCAGCCAGAGTAATTTTTTTTTTTTTTCTGGTACTGGGAATCGAACTCACGACCTTGTGCTTGCCAGGCAGGTACCGTGCTGCTGAGCTAAATCTCCAGCCCCTTCAGTCAGAGTAATGGATGTCATATTCCACCACACAGCCCATTGGGAATGGTGACAAACCGTTATACGCTGTCACCTTAAGTTGAATAAAGTTGCTCTTGAGGGTATTTTTGATGAATGGTATAATCCTGCATATTGAGATGATTGTGTGTAAAATTAACAACAAATGAAACCAATTAATTATTTGACTTCTAAATTATAGGTTAAAAAGAATTCCAATTTACCATGATTTTTGAAATTCTATTTACATATATTTCACTGTCTCTTAGAAGGCTGCTAGTGTAATACACTTTCATGAGGAAAATGTTCTTATGTCCTTTACTGGGATCCATGTGAATATTCCTATGGAATAATTGAAAATGAATGAATTACTCTTGTATGTATTGGTTAACTAATGGAAGTATCTGTAAAGCAGAAAACTTACCTTTGCAACATTAGATAAGTGGAATCAGTGCTTTTAGTCCTTGTCGGGAAATAATATATTATTCTGGATTTTCCCAGAAATCTTAATTTATGAGTCATTTACTCCCAGTTCTTAACAGCACTGGAAACCCTAGAAAACAAGACTTACAAAAATAACTTTTTAAAGATTCCTGAGTTTTTATAAGAAAGATTTCTATTCTCACGTAATAAAGATACTAAGTTATAATTAGTGTTATGCTGCTGTTAGACACTTCTTTCTGTAGATAACAGAAAATTTGTTTTTGCTCAAACAAATAACCTTAAAATAAGATAGAATCTTTCTCATTAAGAAACCCTAAAATTCTGATATCAAGACCTCCTTGATTTGTGAAGAAACTGTGAATAAAGGGAGTATCCCAAAGAGCAATGCTCCTGGTTCAGAGTCAGACTGCAAGGAGACCCACTTGGGTGCAAATGGGCTGTAAATATCTTAAGGTTTGGCATAAGATGTGAAAAACCAAAAGGGAAAGAGGAGTAAGTACTTGTATCTTCTCCTTTTTGGAGGCTTCTAGAAGATGAACCGTGTCGTTTTCAGTGTCAGAGTGCCAAGAAGGTAGTGAGCCTTACTAACTTCCCAGTAATAAATACACAATGGAGGTACATATTTTTTTCCCAATGTTTAAATTTTACTGTTATTTATTTATTTATTTATTGAGACAGGGTCTTGGTGTGCAGTTCAGGCTGGCCTTGAGCTTACTTTGTAGCCCATGCTGACCTCGAATTTGCAATGACTCTCCTACCTCAGCCTCCAGAGTGCTGGGATTACAGATGTGCACCACCATGGCCAGCTAATGGAGGTAAAAGTAATGTCTCCCTGCAAACACCGTCTTAAGTAATATACTCAAGCTTTCTCATACTCTTGCTATTAATTAAATAAAGTTTTGTGTAAAAATTTGAGCTCTTTTACTGGTGGGAGAAGTTGCACAAGGTATAAGGCCCTGGCTACCCCTTAGGAATTCCAATGACAGACAACTAATCCCAACCTCTGCTTGCTCCTACTGCCCACAACGTTTTCCTGGGTAACTAAGTGTGTGTAACACTTCACCTTTTCCCACTGAAGCGATCTTTCTTACTTTCTTCCTCTAGCTTACTTTCTTTCAGGGAAGTGACCTTCCATCTGACTGCCACATGTGTACTAATTACTTCTGCCTAACCCTGCAGTCACTCACCTAAGACTCACTGGAGGCCCAGGCTCTGCAACACTCTGTGGGATGCGGGAGGTCAGTGGATGCACTAACCTGAAGCGAGGCTGGGTCACAGTAACCTGACTCACATCTCTGTTTTCCTTGCTTGTCACATAACCAGAAAGTTCCAGAAGTTCCTTGCAGTAGTTTTTGTTACCTGTCTATGAAAAAATGTTCCAGCCCTTGTTTTTCACGACAAATGTTTTGAACTTCAGGAGCTGTCATAGGATTAATAGGTTCCACTGAGGTCTTAACCTTGCCATACTTTCCCTGCACTTAGGGGGTTTAACCAAAGCCTAGGATTTCCTAGTGAGGTCCTCTCTGTCTTCCTTTATAGCAAGTGGAAGTTGCACACTTTCCCTCATGCCGCAGGCTTATAGTTAAGGACATGAAATAGGGGCCTTTGTCTCTCTTTAGTTTTCTGTAGGAACCTTATATACCCAGCTTCATATTTAAAAATAAGTATAAAATGTAATTATGTCATATTTAATTTTATGCTATGAAAGCATGTAACTTTCTTTCTTCATCCTGTCAAACAAAGCTCTTCATCATCTTAGTTCTTTCATTGAGGCTTTTTTATCTTTGGTTTTGGTTCAAAGTCTTTCTCTTCAATCCAGGTCCCACTTCCAATTTAAGAACTTCAAGATCGTGACACAAGACCCATCCAGGAAATCATCTCAAGTGTTTGGCCTTTCTATATTTTATGGCCTTGTCCTTGCATCTTTTAAACAACACTGGATTCTGTTGTCCATGAGAACCAACAGCATGTATTACTTGCTACTGAATACAGTGGCCACTTACCCTCCTTCCCCATGTTCCGTGGTGCGTGTCCTCCAGTCCACTCTGTAAAGTAGAATCATCTTTTAAAATTCAAACAGAATGATACCATTTCTTTGTTTGAAATCTGCCAGGCTCCTAGTTCAACACGAAAAGAGCTTCACAGTCTTCATTACTGTCTGTTGACAAGAAAAAAGCAAGAAAAAATAAATCTGAACTAACTAAAACTCAATGTCTTTTATTGTCCCTACCAGAGAACTGAGGTCACAGAAAAACTGGAGCCCTGAATTTGGCAAGACAGGAATATCCAAAGATGGGAGCTTGTTTACCAGAAGCAGAGACCACTGGTCTTTGTATTAAATATTTGTAACAAGTTTAAGCTAGATTCCATATTGAGCAAGACTGTCAGAAACATTAATAATGGTATAAACAAAAATAATGGCAATGATTCCATGGCTATCATTTATTTCTTCAGTTCAGCAGTTTAGCATTTTTGTCAATTTCCAAGTATTCCTTGTTTTTTTTTTGTAATATGGTATTCTCAAGCAGTGCAGAGTACTAACATCTTAGTGATCCGTGGCTTCCTAGCAAGACATCTGCCTTTCAACTCCTGACTGCACTTTTTCATACTGTTGAAGTTAATTAAGAATTATTGATGGCATAACTTTGTTGAGTCTTTGTTCTGCTTCACCAGCTAGGCAATCTCTCTCTCAGAAAATAAACCTGCTTTACTCTTATGGAAGGCTTAAAATAAAATCTTTAGATTTGATCATTTATTTTCTTTTAGACTAAGAAAAAAAATCAAAATTCTTTGACTTTTTTTCTCTTTCATAAGTTTTCTTTAGTTTTTTTCTAAATTCACGATACTCCACCATGAAAAATAATAACAGAACAAAAAAACCCTCCACTTATCTGTGGGACTAAAACGCTAATTCATTCAACTTTCTTTATCCAGTATCAATGCTCCATTAAGAGAGGTTATGTCTTCCCTTTTTCCTTCAGTTTTGCACCCTTCTCAGATCAATTTTATTTTCCTTTGATTGTTACATAAATACACCTAACGAGGGAAAGGTAATTATAGTGATTGTCCACAATGTTTATTATTTTAGCAACTATGGCTGACATGTCCTCCTGGCATATAATAATATCCAATAATTCACAGTGACAGTATTTTCAAGTATGACTTGTACCTTTTTAAGAATTTAGTTACTATTCAGGTTTTTAGTGTAAGCCATTTTTAGTACAGTTTTAGTGCAGCTTAAGAACTTAGTTTCATACAGATGTTTAGTGTTAAGCCATTTTTAGTGCAGGCTGTCTAGTAAAAACATATACAACTGAATGCTTGTCCTATATTTCACATTTTTTTAACTTTTACAACATTGAAAATATCACAGGGTTTCTCTTATATGAGAAACCCAGGGTAGAACTAATTTAAAGAGCAAAATATAAAATAGAAGATAGGATGCAGGGAGATAGACTTTGTAGAAACAGGAAGGGGATCTAGGGATCAGAGGAGACAAGAGGGTGTAGAGATGAATGGGAAGTAAAATGGGTCAAGTTATAACATGTTTATGTACCAAGATCTCATAAAGAAAGTAATTATTATGTATTGCAAACATACACTAATACAAAAGCAAAGGGGACTATTACCAGCTCTGTTTATAGCTTATAGATCTTTTCTTTTCTTGTTCCCCTAATAACATAAGCCTTATTGTGAGTAGAGACTTTGACGTTCTGCGTCTTAAATGTTTAGCACAATTGTTTGTATGGGGTTCTCAGCAAATATTTGTTGAAAGAATAGATGAATGGATGCATCAATGAATGTAAACATAGATGGTGAAATGCATAGGAAAGATTAATGTATTAAATATAGTGAATACACTAATAAGTAGGTTTATTTTGAAAGGAGATATGGATAACTTTCATTAGTTTAAAAAGAAATCCTTAAGCCAGGAAACTTCCAGGTTATTAGCAATGGCAGGAGATGTCTTCTGTTACTCAGTAATGCCCCATTCTTTGGATGTCACACTGTAAATTAACTCCTCTTCTACAGCAACTGGTATTGTTATCTCCTTCCATTTCCTGCCCAATTTCATGTAGCTCGGAAAGATATGAGAGAAAAATAAATCTCCTAAAATAGAGGAAAAGTGAATTAAAAACTAGGGAGGAAAACTCCTTTTTCTATTTCCCTCTCTAAAAACAACCAGTATTATCTGTCATCATACTTCCTTTAATGTCCAGATCTCTCAAACCATTTCATGCATATATTTATGCAGGTCCAGAAGAAAGGTCTTAGGTGTACTAAGTGACCCCATGAATTAACATATGCTAAAATAATGATAGCATGAAGCATGAAGGTTGATATCTGAAACACATTTCGCTCCTTCCCCTATATTACGGAATTAAGGAAGAAAGATCATTGTCAAAGCAGAATTTTGCTGCAGCCCTATGATAAGCTCTCTAATTAGAATAAGGAGAGTATCCAAGAACAAAGATTTTTAAAATTGGCTTGCAGTGAGTGCAGGTGATGAAGCAGCTGGCAGAGTTAATAACATACCTTCTGTAATTGCCAAAGATCCAGTTCCAAGCAGAGTAGGTAATGCCATATTGGAAAGAGATGAAGAGAAAATGAGATAGGGAGGAGGGGGCAGAATACATAAGGATGCAAAGAAATTTCATAAGTGTGCAGACTGTTTGAATGGGTATGTGGGCAAGTTGTCTCACATTGACAATTGATAATATGGGAAAGGAATTTTTGAGAAGAACCCAATGACTACTAGGTAGGTGGGCTGGGAACACAGGATATTTGCAAAGTGCTAAGAGTTTCACCAGGGAGGAGAGCTGTGTTTGCTAAGATCCAGGCTGATCTTGGCTCTGAATAGTTTGAATTGGAAGAAGAATGTTTGAAGAACTGAGACTGAATCTTAATGTTTATTTTCATATTTAGTGCAAATATAGTACTAAATGTTTAGACTGGGGAAGAAAAAGATAGAAAGGAAGTACTAGTTAATCACTGAAATGCCTTAGGCCAGGCATGTTGGCACACATCTGTAATCCCAGCATTAGGGAGGCTGAGGCAGGAGGATCCTTGTGAGTTCCTTTTTTGAGACCCTGTCTCAAAAAGAAAAAAAAAAAAAAAAAAAAAAAAAAAAAAAAAAAAGAAGAAATGTCTTAAGAAAATTATTGAAAATGGTACCTATGAAACCTGAAATCACTAATGGGAAACCAAGAATCAGTTCCAAAGGACACAAATTCATTATGCAGAAATTTTATCAATGTTTCTATTCTGTCAGACATAGTGTTACAATCATGTGGGAAGTTTATCATCCTACTGTATTCTGCTTAAGTACTTTTCTGAGTAGTGCTCCTATAATCTTAACTTTATAGCTTGAAAGAATATATGACTTGCTGGAGATGGTATTGCAATGTTAAAGAAATCCTAATTGTCCTTTGGATGTGGGTAAATACAAGCTAAGTAAACTATACTGTTCAATAGACTACATACAAAGATCATGGGAAAAAAGAGAATTTAGCATCATCTGGCACTTCTAAAGTGTAATGGCAAAAGTTTGGCTAGCTCCACACAGTTTTCATGACAAAAGCGTTTCACTAACTACACATTTGGAAGAAAGACAAATTGCATTAGAATTATGAAGAGGAGGCAGACACTAATCAAAGTAGTTTTAGATGTCAAATTGCTCTCCATGTTATAAGGTGAACCTAACAGAAAGGAATCAGAAGTATGTGCTTAATATGGTCCTATAATCTTACATTCTTATGTCTGGTGGACTAAGCAACTTCCTTGAAGACAACAGTATGTAATGTAGCAACCACTGTTAATTCCTATCATTTTGTTTTGAGGTCATGTATCATTTTTGTTGTTTTTGTGCTGTTTTGATTTTGTCTTCAGTGTTGTTTTGTTAGTTTTTTTAATTTTTAAAATAAAAAATTAAGACATCCTCAAAGTAGTTCGAGACAGAAAAGTCAATGAATTAACATTTTAGGGAAAGAGTGTGGAAATGGTAGCTTTGTTTAAATATATAAATTCTAATTTGAGATCTTCCTGTTTGCTGCAGTCTTATGGCTGTTCTAATTTCTCTGGATGCATGAACAAGATGCCTGGTCATCTCCATACCCAAGTTGCTTGTGCATAATTATTTCACCTGTTCTATTGCATAGTCAACTTTGCATTGCAGAAGAACCTATAGACCATAAGCTGCTTCCCTGAATCAGTTGATATTCAAAGCAGTCCAGGCAGTCCAGGCAGTCCTGTTGCTAAAATAATCTGTACTCACCATTTTGCTGAAAGATAAATCATGTCCCGAAGGGCAAGTTAGAAGTTAAGAGAATCAAAATGGTCCTTTTCTGAAAAAAACTGAATATATGCAAATATTTAATAAATGAGGTGGGAAGGAAAGAGAAACACTATTTTTAAGTATGAAAAAAATAACATCACAGAAAGCCCTTATTGTGTGTGGCTGTGTAGTGGCCTGTTCCTGCATTTCTTGTCACTTTGCTATCCTTGTCTGCCAGGGGACTTCATGTACAATCTGCTCATCCAAGCATCTGTGGCTGCCTTGGATTTCTTTACCTTTTCCAAGAGTACCGTCTGCCTTTTTGGGCATCCCTGAAGGCCACTGCCACCCTTCCAGATAAAATTTCCCATTGCCAGGTAGAGTGACCCCAGAGTCTGCAACTGCATCTGCTCCAGCAGTGCCTGTCTGCCGTAGGAGGCCATCGTCTTTCCCGCCAGGATCATGGCCGTGAGTGGTGTGGTCCATGTTGGGGCCATGAATGCCTAATGGCTTGTATAATTTTAGATGTTAGAATACCAGCATGCTGTTTCAGGGATGACTTCTTTTCTGTCTGAAACATTTGCTCATTTCTGGAGTTTACACAAACTCATACTGTACGGAAAGTAAGCAGCATCAAGATGGCAGGCGTAATAATATCAGCTCTCCAATATTTTTCAATTTTGAATTTTTCTGGCCCATAGGCTGAATTTGGTGCTAAGTTAAATAATTCTTTATATTTAGAATTGTTTTAAGCAAATTGTAGTTAAGCAAGGTTTACATAGAAGAGCTTTGAATTTCCTTGACAAGCAACAGATGGCTGCACCAAATGTTGACAGCTATGGCAGCTATATATCCGAAACAGGAGATATTTCCCAAGAAATGATATAGTCATCTCTCTTTCCAATTTGAGCACTAAGTGCAAGTTAGGAATCAGATGTAAAAGATCCCGAAAGAAAAAAAAAAATAATCGCATTACTCATCTGGATTCTCCTTTTTTTTTTTTTTTATTGATTACCACTCTTCCATCAATATGGTTATAAAAGGAAAAAAGAAAACATTCTTCATCATTCAAGTCCATGCTCTGTCTTTGGCACCTTGGAGACATGCATAACTTGTACTAAGACTGCTGCATGTTGGCTCTCTTGATTCTCACTCTGATATGCCCTCATGACACAAGTCTTGGTGAGCTTGCAAATCCTCTCTGGAGAGTTGCTGCTATTTCAGGTACAGTGAGATGTAGATCTCCTGTAGGCAGATAGCTGGTGGTCACTGGAGGCATCACTGTCTTCATCTGCAAAAGGAAGATAAACATTTTCAAGTTCCTAATTCTAGGGTTGTAAGAGTAAAATTAGGTTGGTGATGAGAAAGCTCTTAGTAATCTGTTAAGAGCTATTGTATTTTCACTGAACCTTTCTTTGGCATTTTCCCAAGGAGTCTAAAACAAGAGAGCTTGGGTTTGAAGAGGACTGCAATCTTTATCTACAGGTTGATTCTTCTGCTCCATCACTGCCCTAGGAAGTCGATGGGTTGGAAAACAGGAGCTGAGACATAGCCTATGCTTGTCATATCCTATCTATGCTACCTCTCAGCTGCCAGTAATAAAGACTTTGTGACAAATAAGCTGAAAAAATTCTTGGCAATAATTAGTCTTTATCCTGCTCTCCTCCCAGGCTCGCTGCCCACTCTCAAGCACAAGGGTTGGTTTTGTTTTGTTTTGTTTTTACCCCAACATGAAGTATTTTGTACTTATCCGAGAAAACACCAATTAATTCCTCAGCAGGAGGTGTTCCTGAGACTGAGTTCCTGAAAGCCACCAGGGCTAGATCTTTGAGTCTGACACAGCCCCACTAAATGGATCTATTGTTTAGACATTGCCCTGTGTAGTCGTATAAACATCAATTTTAGGCACTGAATACCTTCTGTGACTTGGGAGAAGTAGGTATTACCTGTTGGACCGTCTAATGAGGGTAGTGGCCATGAAATGAAAATGGGAAATATTTTATTTATATCATTAAAGACAGCTAGTTACCTATGCTTCTTTTTCTGTGCATGTCTCACCATATGCATCTAAATGGTCACAAGAACTATGAGTTATAATCCCATTTGAGTCTGTCTTCTTTTCTCCAGACATTCTCCTGCCTTATGTGAGTTATTGCAATAGTCTTCATGTGCTTGACCGCCTAAACATAGTTTTCTGGGCTCCAACCCATGCTTCCTTTAGCTTGTCCCAAGAGTCACTTCCAAATACATAAAGCATGAGTTTGTCATTCTTTTTTAATGCTCTAGTGCTTCCCAGAACCCATAGGGTTGTGTCCAGATTCCTTAGCATGGATTACAAGGCTTTAGTGCTCCACTCAGTAGGACTGTAATTCCCAATGTGGTCATGAGCCCATCTGCCTCCACGCAAACTGGGACATTTGTTAAAAATGATATTCCTGGTCCCTGCCCTAGAAGTGCTGATTTAAGACTTGTGGAGAAGGGTCTATGAAACCTGAATTTTAAACAACACTCTGAGTAACTTTTATATACTAAAAAAGGTACGAAATACTGTTCTAGACCCCGAATAAAGGAACCATTTGAACACAAGAACCCAACTGTGTCTATTGTTCTTGTGTCCCTTCCTTATTTTATTTTATTTTATTTTTTGCAATGCTATTTGCTTGGCAAATTTTCTCTTAATAAAAAGAAAGACATAAAATAAGTCTAATTCAACATTTAGCAGGGGTTATGATTGTGAAATGGAAACAGGGATATAGAAACCTTACAATGAGCTGGGAGTATTTTATATTGATCTTGGTTATAGTTATATACTGAATATGTCCATTTGAAATAATGACTGAAGAAACAATAAATTAATGAATGTAGCCCTTCAATATGAATGAGCAATGGATTTATTAATGGAGCTGAAAAGTTTCTTCTCATTTTTATACCCAGGTAGACTTTCTCTGTAGTCTTTCTTATCTTAGGTAATAATCATGCTTTCTCACCTTCCAAGGCGCAACTTCTCAGTCATTTTTTAGGGGATCATCTTCACAAGAATGTTTTCTAAGTCCAAGTTTTCTGAGATATTGTCTCGCATAGCTCCTCTCCCTACTCATCTCAGTGACACTTCATCTCTTATGCCTATTTTTATTTTAAATCCTAGAATTCAGTTTTAATTTGGCCACCCCCATCCAATGTAAGCATCTAGTAGCTCTGTACTTTGTGGAACATTCTTCTTATATTTGACTTTTATTACTTGATCTCAAACTACTTCCTTTATTATGGAAAAAGAACGATAGTGAAAAATTTATCCTTCTGACCATGTCCAAGCGCACAGTACAATATTGTCAACCACATACACACTGTTGTGCAAGATAGTCTGAGAACTGCCCCCTTCTGGTATAACTAAATCTCTTTACCGTTGAACAGCACATGCCTATCTTCTTCTTTCCCCATTTCTGGGAAACATATACTACTTTGTACATCTATGATTCTGGTTATTTTATATAGCTTTATTTAATGGAATTATGCAGAACTTCTTTCCATGTTGCTGACGTACTTAGCTTTCCATAATGTCCTAAAGGTTAGTCCAGGTGGTATCATGTCACAGAATTCATTACTGATGCTAGATAATATTCCCTTATATTTTTCTTGGGTCTCTTCCTCATGGATAGACATTTACTTTGTCTTTACTTTGTTTTTGTGAGTAGTGCTGCTGGGCACATGGGTATGCAAATATCTCTTGAAGACTTGATTTTGACTCTAAAGTTTGGATATATAGTAAGAAGTGCAATTGCAGGATCACATGGCAGTTTGATTTTTAAGCCATTTCTATAAATATAGTTCTATATCTACAATTTAATTACTATAATGATGTATAGGTTTGAAAATCAAAAAGTGTGAGTCCTGTAGCTTTGTTCTTCCACTTAGTATTGTTTTGACTGTTAAGTGTCCTTGGAAATTCTATACAAATTTTAGATTGGTTTTAGCTATGTCAAACTGCTTTAATGTCTTGTACCTTTATCCTGCCCTAATTATCTCTTTTTTTTTACATATTTTTAATCTGTAAAAATTTACAGTTTTTTAATTTTAAAAAAATTTACAGTTTTGCTGGGTGTGCTGGCTCATGCCTGTAATCCCAGCACTGAGGAGGCTGAGGCAGGAGGATTGTTGTGAATTTGAAGCCAGCCTGGGTTACAAAGTGAGCTCAAGGCCATCCTGAACTGCACAGCAAGACTATGTCTCAAAAAGACAAAAAGAAATTATAGTTTTTAATTTTATTGATTTTTTTTGTTTTTGTTTTTGTTTTTCTCCAGTACTGGGAATCAAACTCATGACCTTGTGCTTGCCGGGCAGGCGCTGTGCCGCTGCGCTAAATCCCCAGCCCCTAGTTTTTTAATTTTAGAGAAAACAACAAAAACAAATTTATAAATACAAAGACATAAACAAAACAGCACAAAACAATAAAAATTATACAGAATTTCAATCAAGAAGGTAGGAAATTAACAATGGTTGTTGTATTATACATTGTTATCTTCAAATTGGTTACTCACATAATCAGATATAGGCATGTAAGGTTGATCAATCAAACATTAACTCTTCCTTTCAATAAACTAATAGAAATTAGTAGTACAATTATCTTAGATATCTTGTGTATACATATATATGTACTCTATTCCTTCCTTATTTCTTTCTTTTCTCTTTTTCCTTATCCCACTTGTTCTTTCTGTTTGATCACTTTCTATCTCTTTCACAATATCTGTTGTACCTTTCAGATTTTATTAACTCTTTCAGGTTCTTACACTAGGGAGACATAGGATGTTTACACATGTGAGTCTCATTTATTTCACTAATGAGTATGGTCTCTAGTTGAACCCATTTACTTATAAAAGCCTCGTGTTTATCTTAATTTGTAGCTGAGTAATACTCTATTATGTGAAAATACCACATCTTTTTTATCCATTCCTCAGTTGATGGGCACTTGGGTAGTTTGCAAGATTTAGCTATGACAAATTCAACTGCTATAAACATGGGTGCACATATGTTGCTGTGGTATGATGTTTTCAGTTCTTCTAGAAAAATACCCAAAATGGAGATAGCTGGGTTGAATGGGACCTGTAGTCTTACTTTACTGAGGCATCTCCACACTGACTTCCATAGTGGTTGTACCAGTCTACACTCCCACCAACAGTGCAGAAGGGTTCCTTTTTCTACACAGTCCCTTCAGCAGTTGTGATTGGTTGATTTCTTGATGATAGCCATGCTTTTGGTGTGAGATGCAATCTCAGTGTTGATTTAATTTTCATTTCTCCAATGACTAATGATGTTGAACATTCTTTCATGTATTTATTTGCCATTTGTATTTTTTCATCTGAGAAGTGTGTATTCATCTTAGATGCCCATTTTTGAATTGGGTCTTAGAATTTGGGGCCCAGATTTATTTTCATTCTTTATATGTTCTGAATAGAAGTCCTTTGTGCAAGGGACAATTTGCTAAAAGTTTTTCCAAATTTGTGAGTTTTCTTTTTACTCTGTTGGTGATGTCTTCAATGTTCAAAATCTTTTCAATAAGATGAGATCCTAGTTATTGATTCTTTGAAGCATTTCCCATGGAGTTTGGTTTTTGTTCATGAACTCTCTGCTTAGCCCTATATCTTCAAGATTTTTACCTATTTTCTCTTCCAATAGATTTAGTGTTTGTGTTTCAATATTTAGATATTTAATCCATTTTGGCTTTAATTTGGTACATGGTGAAAGACATAGGTCTAGTTTTAGTTGTCAGCATATGGAGAGCTAGTTTTTCCAGCATGATTTATTAAAGAGGCTATCTTTTTTCCAATGCATATGTTTGGCCCCTTTGTCAAGGATGAGGTGGCTGAGTGTGTTTGAGGTTATGGATGCATCTTCCAGTCTAATCCACTGATCCTCAAGTCTGTGTTGTTGCCAATACTGTGCTGATTTTATCACAGTAGTTTTGAAGTATAATTTCAAGTCAGGGGTTGTGATGCCACCTGCCTTGCCTTTGTTGCCTAGGATTGCTTTCACTACTCTGAGTACCTTCTGTTTCCAGATGGATTTTAGGGATGTTTTCTCTAGATCTGTGAGGTATACTAGTGATATTTTGATCGGGATTGCATTGAATCTGTATAAAAACCTGGGGAGTATGGCCATTTTCACAATGGTTGTTCTTCCCATCCATGAGCAAAAAATGTCTTTCCATTTTCTGAAATCCTCTTCAATCTTTTTTTTCAGTGTGCTGCAATTTTCACTGTATAGATCTTTTACTTCTTTTGTTAGATTGATTCCTAGGTATTTCAGTTTTTTGGATGGTATTGTGAAAGGTGTGGTTTTATCTAGTTTCTCTTTCAGTGTGTTTGTTGTTTGTGTACAGGAATGCTATTGATTTTTGAGTGTTGACTTTGTATCCAGCTATGCTACTGAATCTGTGTATCAAGTCTAGGAGTCTTTTGATGGAGTTTTGGGGATCTTCCCCCAAAAGGGAGTATCATGTAGAGTATCATGTCACCTGCTAATAATGCTAATTTCACTTCTTCATTTCCTGTTCTTATTCATTTTATTTCTCTCTTTTGTTTAATTGCTCTGGCTAATATTTCCAGAACTATACTAAATAGGAGTGGTGACAGTGGACATCCTTGTTTCTGATTTTAAACTGTCTATTTAGTATGATGTTCGCTGTTGGTGTCATAGATGGTTTAATCAGAGTGAGGTAAAGACCATCTATTCCAATTTTCTGTAGAGTTTTATCATGAATGTGCACTGGACTTTGTCAAAAGCTTTTTCTATATGTATGGAGATGATCATGTGGTTTTAGTCTTTGGCTCTATTGGTATGGTGTAGTGCAGTTATTGATTTGCATATATTGAACCATCCTTGCCTCCCTGTGATGAATCCCAGTTGGTTACGGTGTATAATCTTCTTCATGATTTGCTACATTGTGTTTGCTAGTATTTTACTGAGTATTTCTACATCTATGTTCATTAGGGAGATTGGCCTGTAGTTCTCTTTTTTAGTTGGTCTTTCTCTAGTTTCAGTATCAGTATGATACCTGCCTCTAGAAATGAGTTATGAAAATTGCTTCCCTTTCAATTTAATTGAAGATTTTGAGAAGTATTGGTATTAAATGTTCTCTAAATTCCTGTAGAACTCAGCTGTGAATTGATCAGGGTGTGACTTTTCTTTGTTTATAAGTTTTTAATCACATGTTCCATTTCATTAACTGATATGATGTTATTCAGAATTTTTATATCTTCTTGATTCAGTTTTGGTAATTCATACACATCTAGTAAACTGTCCATTTCTTCTGTGTTTTCATCCTGTGAAAGTAAAGATTTCCACAGCCTTGGATAGCTAATATAGATGTACTACTGACTTTTATTGCTCTACTGAAATGAACAGTTAATGTTTAAGGGTATGATCAATCTTACATGTCTATATTTGTTTATCTGAGTATCCAAATTGAGGGTATAAATATGTAATACAATAACCATTGTTAATTTCTTATCACCTTGTCTAGATTCTGTATTGCTTGTATTGCTTATGTCATTTTCTAAGTGTATGTGTGTTAAGATGTTTTCATTCTTTTATTTTTAAAATTAAAAAAAGAGAGTAAGATTTCCAAAGTAGGTATTGATGAACTTCTGAATTTCTCTAGGATCTGTAGTGATTTCACCCTTTTCATTCCTTATTTCATGAATTTAAGTTTTTCTTTCCTTTTTTGATAAGGTTGGCTAGGGGTTTATCAATTTTATTTATTCTTTCAAAGAACCAACTCTTTAATTCATTAATTCTTTGTATTGTTTTCTTAGTGTTCATTGCTTTAATTTCTGCTCTGATCTTTATAATATCCTTTTTTGTGCTTTGTTCTTGACTTGCTCTTCTTTTGCTAGAAGTTTAAGGTGCAGCATTAGGCTATTTATTTGTTCTCCTTCTGTTTACCTGATGTCTGAATTCACGGTTGTAAATTTCCTTCTGAGGACTGCCTTATTGCATCCCATAGATTTTGGTAAGTTGTATTTATATTTTCTTTTGATTGTAGGTATTGTATAATTTCTTCTTTAACTTCATCTGTGATCCATTGATTGCTCAGGAGGCTGTTATTTAATTTCCATTGTGTATGAAGTTTTTGCAGTTCCTTTTGTCATTAATTTCCAATTTCACTGCACTATGGTCAGATAATATTCATGTGATAATTTCAATTCCTTTACATTTACTTATGCATGTTCTGTGGGCTAGTACATGGTCTATTTTAGAGAACGTCCTTTGTGCAGCTGAGAAAATGTGTTTACTATTGTTGTTGTGTGGAATACTCTGTAAATGCCTACTAAGTCCATTTGTTCACAAGTTTTTTTTAGTTGCTATTTCTTTGCTAATTTTTTGTCTAGTTGATCTATCTCTTTGTGTCAATGGGGCATTATGGTCCCCTATTACAATTGTGTTAGTAGTTACTTGGCTTTGCATGTTTAGTAAGTTTTGTCTTATATAGTTGGGTGTTCTCATAGTTGGTGTATACATATTTATGATTATTATCTCTTCCTCTTGATGTCTTCCCATAACAAATGTGTAGTGGTCTTCTTTGTCTCATTTGATCTTTATCTCTTTTGATTAAACACAGTAGTGAGCCCTGATTTTTTTCTGGGTTCCTGTCATGTGGAGAACTATTTTCCATTCATGGACTTTCAGTCCATGAATTTCCCTTTCAGTTAAATGTGTTTCTTTTATACAGAATATTGTTGATTTTATTTCTTGATCTTCTTTGCAAGTCTCCTTCTTTTGATTGATGAATTGAGGCCATTTATATTAATGGTTAGAACTGATATGTATTGGCTTATCTTTGTCATATTATTTTCCTGCTGTTGGTTCTCTACTTTTTACCTTTCTTTAATTGCTTGCTCTGGTTGATGGTTCCTTTTTATTGTTGTTTTGGAAATTGTGGTCATTTTTATCTCTTTCTAGAGTATCTTTTAGTACTCTTTGGAGGGTTGGTTTGGTGCTCATCAATTTCTTCCGTTGTTCTTTGAAATGAAAATATTTTATTTCTCCATTAATTTTGAAGGATATTTTTGCAAGGTACATCAATCTGGGTTGGAAGTTGTTTTCTTTCAGGGCCTGATATACTTCTCTCCAATCTGTTCTTGGCTTAATGGTTTGTGTTGAGAAATCTGCCGTGATTCTGACGGGCTTTTCTTTATAGGTGACCTGTTTCTTTCCTTTCCTTTCCTTTCCTTTCCTTTCCTTTCCTTTCCTTTCCTTTCCTTTCCTTTCCTTTCCTTTCCTTTTCTTTCTTTTCTTTTCTTTTTTTTCTTTTCTTTTTTTTGGAAACAGGAAGTAAACTCAGGACCTCATGCTTGCCAGGTAGGTGCACTGCCACTGAGCTATATCCCTGGCCCCCAAACAACTTTTAATATTCTGTTCTTTCCCTGAATTTCTGGGATCTTTATTATTATATGTGTCCATGTAGATTTATTTTGTTTATGGCTAACTGGAGTTCTATATGCCTCAATTATTTGTACATCAAATTCTTTTTCCATGCTTGGGAAATTTTCTGCTATTATGTCTGAAAATAGTCTTTCTGTCATTTGTGTTGACTCATGCTCTTACTTTGTGATTCTTTGCCTCATCTTGCAGCTGTTGAATTACTTTTTCCGTGTTCCTCGTTATTTGTAGGAGATCTTTCCTTTCACACTCATTAGCTGCAATGCTGTCTTCAAGGTCTGAAAATCTATCTTCAGATTCATTCAAGCAATTTTGCCAACTTTTGATGGAAATTTTAATTTGCTGAATATCACTTTGAATCCGTTTCATGCACTCTAATTCTTTCCTATATTGTTCATTCAAGGTTTCCATCATTTTTCTATCCTACTCTATTGTTTTTATTTTTGACTCTTTTGATGTGCTGAGCAATTTCTCCATTATTGTTGTCATTTCTTTTTTACCTGAGAGATTACTTCCGATCTGATTTCTTTCTTATGTAATTGTTTCTTTTGTTTAGTTTCCATCATTTCTGAAATTTCAGGTGCATGACTTCTCAGTTCTCCTATGTCAGTGTCTTCTGGACTTATACTGGGTGGGGTGGACTTCTAAGATTGAATTTTGCTCCTTTGTCTTGTCATTTTTGATGCAGGAGGTGGAGCATCAAGCCTCATCCTTCCAAGGCAGCTCACTGAAAGTCCTTGTGTTCCCTGTGGGTCAGACTCATTCTGGCTTTCCTGGGACATTAGTCTCCTCCTGTGATGGCAGCAGGAGGTGGTAAAACCAAGTCAGCCTCTTCCAACAAACCACAGAGTGCACCTGTCTTTCCCAGGAGGTCAGTCTCCTTCCATGATGGTGGCAGGAGGCAATGTAACTGAGTTAGGTCTCTCCTAGAAGCTCACAGAGTGCCCCTGGCTTCCCTGGGAGGTCAGCTGCTTCCCGCAATGACAGTGGAAGTCAGGACACTGAGTCCAGCCTTTCCCAGAAGCCCATGAAGTGCACCTGGATTTCCAAGAGGTCAGTCTCCTCCCTTGATGGCGGTGGGAGGCAGGGGCACCACCTGGCCTCAATATCTAATGTACTTATCTTTTTTATTTTTGTTACTGTAAAATTGTATAATTTATAAAGCAAAGAATTTTATTTGGGTCATTATTTTGGGACATACAATGGTGTGGCACTGACATTTGTTACATCATATCATAATATAGCTTAAGGGGAAGAGGAGCTAAGGAAGCCAAACTCCCTTTTAGAATACCTTGCTCCTGTGAGAACTAACCTATCCCTTGAGAACAGCATTAATGTATTTATGAGGATGGAGCCCTCATGATCTTCCATTAACTGCCAAGTCTCCACACTCAGGCATTGAGACTTAAGTTTCCAACACATGAGCTCTTGAGAGACACATTAAAATTGTAGTAATATCCACACTTGATCAATCATATTGAAAATTATTGCATGCCCCATATCTTTAACCGTGCTCTTTTCAATGTGAAAAATGTCTTCATCAAATTTTAACTTTGGCAATCACATAGAGACCAGCTCTGTGCTATTGAAACTGCCTCTATTTCCTTCTCCTTTCTGGAGAAAGTTCTCTGACTCCTTAATCTTCTGATGTGTGCTTATTGCTTCAAGATAAGTATGAATTCTGCAAGCCTTGGGATTGTAAAAAAAACAAGGTGTTGGGAAGAGCACCTTAAAATTATACTTACAAACCTTAGATGTCTTATTGTGCTGGAAAATAAGACTTTTGGAATGATTAATATACATTAGATAAATAGTATACAAAGCTAGTTCTCAGTTTCCTACAACCACACTTCCGGCTGAATGGTGGAGAGGCTAGCCCTTCAATGTAGTCAAGATAGCTGCAAGTCTACCTTCAGAAATCATCAGAAGATTAAAAGAAGAATAAAACAAAAGCTCTTCTTTCATTTTTAATTCAGTTGGATTGTATAAAATTCAAGGCAGAGGAGATATGTTACATGTATATGCAAGTAGTAACTTTTGATGCTTTATAATAGAAAAATAATTTCAAAAAATGCTTTCACATATATTTTCTTGAATCCTAACATGAAATCTATGGAGGTAGTGTTACTTTTAAAATAATAAATAGCATGTCTTTCAGAGAGATTCTGCTTTTAAAATAATAAATAGCATGTCTTTCAGAGAGATTCAGTAGTCTAAGTTTTAAAGAAGGCAACATACTAGAGATTCAAATACAGAATTTTTTAAAGCTCTCATATTTTGAAATGAAATTTAATATTTTCTTAATATTATAATTTTATTTAAATTTCTAAATTTAAGCTCAAAGTAGAAGGTGCATGCATATATACATAACATACATTTACATATGTCACACACATGCATATTTATAGGTATAATGTAAATGAATTTTCTGAATTTTAAATCTGTATTGAGATTTTCATTCTGAAAAAAGTGAGTAGAAAATAGAGCATTGAGCTTATACTACTTATCATAGGTGTTTTTGGAAGTCTCAAATTCAAGTAGATATTTCAAATTAATTAATATGTAGACAGTAAATGTAAACAATTCAATCCGATTAATGACCCCACAATTTCTTTAAACCTTATATGTTTAAGAAAATGAAAATAAAACAGTGGTGGTATCTTGATCTTATTTTAAAATCAGATTGTTCTTATGTCAGCATTACTAAATTTTTCCTAAATGACATACATGACCCTGATTTTCTGATCCCAGGAAAGCTTAATAATAAAGAAATAATAATAATGATAGTAGCTTACATTGATTTTATATTATATGCTACTCATTGCTTAATCCTCACATCATGTGTTTCTAACATTACTTTTGTGTATGTAATGCAAGTAAAACAAAGTGAATTTAAGTAATTTTCTCACTATCACAAGTGAAGTAGCTGCAACAAGGAGATATGTCTCCTCTACGTAAAGCAAATTTCAGAGTGGTAATTTCCAGGATTAAGAATGATGGGCTGAGAAAACAAATGTAAAGGATAAAAGTCAGTGTAACAGGCTATTATCAAGAAGGTCCCTGTCATGGTGGAGCACAATCTCATAAGACCCTTCTAAGAGAAGACAGGCACTCAGGGGCTTCTCAAAAGTGCCCATCAAAGGAATAACTGAGGGGATCATTTACCCATTCACTCCCATCCCTACACTGAGTATTATCCCAGGGGACATTCATTGCCCTACCCACACTTTGTACTGTGTATTCCACTGGCTAGTGAATTCCAGCTGAATACCAAATTCTTAATATTAGATAATCCTCTGTCAGAGAAAAAGGAGGAGGACAAAATCAAGGGCCACACAGATTTTTTAAAAAAATCATAGAGTTACAACCAAAGATAAAGTTGAGAGTAGGTGAGGCCAGACCTAAAACATTCAATATGAATCACATTTTGTATTGATGAAAACTCCTTATGCCTTATATTAAGACCTATACCATCACTTCTTCAAGGTAGTGGGTAAATGCAATTTAAAAAGATTTAATATTAGTGTTTCGTGGACACAGTACCTGCTTAGTCCATAATAAATATTCATATTTTCTTTTTCTATATCTCTTGCTAGATTTCTCTACCTTTAGTGCATACTTCAGGTTTAGCTTTCTTGCCTGGAGTAATAACCCTGACATTTGTCCCAGTGGTTGAAGCCTCATTTCACTGAGTTTGCTGGGATGGCACAGTCACCATTATCACCAGACCAGCACTAACAAATATCCTCTTAAATTTCTTCATCTGTACACTTATGTCTGCATTCTCTTATTGTGAAGGGGAAATCTTTTCTCCCTATGAGAAACAGGACCAATTTCTCCTAACTAAAGTAAGTTCTTCCTTGTTTCTGGTCCCTGATAGCATGATACACTTAAAATGATAATTCAAGGGAACTCTTATTATGTCTCCCTGTGAATTTGTTTCTAATCTGGACACCAAGAGTCATAGTGCATCAGATGCTAGTGTTCTACGAATGAGAAATATAAATTCCTTGTGGGGACATGATGGTAACAAAGGCCAATGTCTTACCCTTTGTTTTCAGATCCAAGTACCTTGGGTAGGGAGAAAATGAGTTCCCCTATCACAGCTTTTGTTTTAGTTTATATAATTCCTCCTAGAGAACAATTTCCCAAACCCACAGGGAGCCAAATATGAGATGATGTCTTAGGGGCTGAGGATTTAGCTCAGCAGCACAGCACATGCCTGGCAAGTGCAAAGCTGTGAGTTCGATTCCCAGTACAGGAAAAACAACAACAACAACAACAACAAAAATGAGATGATGTCTTAGCTGAGCTTTTATTTATTTTTGTTTTAAAGATAAATGGAGGAAAACATTAACAGACAAACAACATTTTACAAAATAGCAAAAGAACAGTACAGATAATACAGAGTTACAAACAAAGTGGTAGGAAATTAACAATGCTTATTGTATTACATATTGATATCTTCAAAGTGGTTTCTCATGAATACAGATAGAGACATGCAATATTGATCAGTCAAGGACTCATTGACAGTTTCTTTCAGCAAAGAAATAGAAGACAGTAGAACAACTATGTTAGCTATCCTGTATATACATACATACAAAATTTCTCCTTCTTTCCCTTCTCTTTTCCCACATCCCAATTTCCCGTTACCCTTGAGTGTTTTCCTATCATTTCACAAGGTCTATCATACCTCCTAGTTTCAATTAACTCTTTCAGGTTTTACAGTAGTGAAACAATGTGGTGTTTGCACATGTATGTCTGATTTATTTCACTTATGAGTATGGTCTCTAGTTGTGACCATTTACCTATAAAATCCTCGAGTTTATCATTCTTTAAAGCTGAGTAATATTCCATTATATAAAAGTACCACAATTTTCTTATCCAATCCTCGGTGGATGTACATTTGTGTTGCTTCCATATTTTAGTAATTACAAATTGTGCTGTTATGAACATAGGTGCACATATATCGCTGTGATATGACATTAGCTGAGCTTTTAATAAGTCATTCTATTATTTCATTAATTTTACTACTTCAAAATGATGTAGTATCTGAGTGAGACCATTAATTACACTCCATTAATTACTTACCTCCATTAACTTTTTGATTGACACCTTTGTCCCTGTATTAGTATTAGCATAGACTTTGCTTCCAGTGGTCATCAAAATACTTGGTGTTTAACTTCTTTCCACAGTATACAGTCACTCAAGGAATTGACCATGGATAGTTTTGGGAGAAGGAACAGGTGAATATTTATCTTCTACATGTGAGCGACATGCTGCCATATTTTTCAAGAGGATGCAATTTCCATTTTCATCAGTGGATTCTGGTGTGGATTAGAAAACTTGGTGAGTCCCTTGTTAAAGACTGAGGTGTACACAGAGATGAAACTTGAGCATACTATATTGTTTGAGAATGTTTCTTATGGCACAGTGCACATGAATATCAATGGACAATAACTTCTTTAAGAAATGTTTAGCACAGTTATGTAAACTGGGAGATTATGAAATAGTTAAAACTCCTATGATGTGTTAAATGAGATACTAAACAAGCCGAATGTAAGGCAAAGACAAAATTTATGACACATGCTAAATCTGAAATGTAAATAAGTTAGTAAGCTGTAAGACATATGAAAGATGGAATAAATAACCAAGAAAATGAAACAACGATGTTACTTATAGGTATAAATAAACAGAAAGAGCAAGTCATGATTATGCTTTTGACAACACCATATGTGCTCTGTGAAGAAATGCAAATAAAATCCATATTGGTCAACAGGCTATTTGGTAACTTCTTTCTGTGGCCAAGTGTATTTTCCCCTACATAGTTTTGATAGAAAAGCAATGAATTGTTGCACAATATAGCTTCTATCTATGAATACCCTGGCTCTAAACTCAGTACTTGCATTTATAACCACATCATCATAGCACAGAAGATAGGACAAATGAACTTTATGTACTAAAGGACTAAAATAATATTGTCTTTCTGTCCACTCTGTCTTAGCTTTAGAAATATCCATTTCTTGTTTGATTCTTAAGTGATTAAAATAATTTGTTAAATCAGTTAACATTGTCTTATTTCTCATAAGCATTTATTTTCTATGATTTTGGGTGAAATATTTACCTGGTAGGACTTACAAAGGGTGACCCTGAATGGAGTAAGGAGAAAAGAAAGAAGAAAAATATCTATATCTATCTATCTATCTATCTATCTATCTATCTATCTATATCTATATAAATATATAAGCTACAGTAATTGTATTCCTAATTTCTATTAGTTCATTGGAAGGAAACTTTGTGTTTCTATTGTTTCATCAATCTTTCATGTCTATATCTAGCAATCTGAACAACTATTTTGAAGACAATAATATGCAATAAAATAACCATTGTTAATTTCCTATCTTCTTGTTTTGAAATTCTGTAACAGTTTTATTTTTTTATTCTCTTTTTGAAAAAAAAAAAGAGTAAGGATGAATATTGTATCACAGCAAGACTACTAGTGGCTTACCACCTCAGACTCCTTAGAATGATTAAAATTAAAATAGATTAACTATATTATATGTTTGTAAGGATGTGGGGCAAGTGGAAATCTCACACATTGGCGGAAATGTAAAACAAATTGAATTTCTTAAAAGATAATCATGAAACCTATTCCTATATAACTCAGAAATTCTAGTTCTAAGTACTTTATCCAAGAGCTGTGAATATGCACTCCTACATAACGATTGGATGGAAACTTTCTTAGCAATTCATTCATAGCAACTCAGAAAAGGAAGTAAAGGTCCTTCAGTATATGAATATATAAATGAACTGTAGTATATTCAAATACCAAGATGATCCTTACAAGTAGATTAGTCATGGGTCACTATTACATCTAATAATATGTTTAAAATTCAAAATATTATTTTAAACAAAAGAAATAAAAATAGGCACATGAGAGTATGTATTGCATTCTTGCATTTATATGAATTGTAAAACAGGAAAAAAGTTGGTCTGTTGAGATAAATACAAGATCATCAGAAGAGTGAATATAAATTAAAGGGCATATGGGAGCTTTTGGTTTGTGCACAAGGGAACTACTACTGTATTAGTATTAGCATAGACTTTGCTTCCAGTGGTCATCAAAATACTTGGTGTTTACCAATATCTTAGGGCAAGTATGGGTGTCTGCAATTATCCAAACTCGTGGAACTATATGCTTAAAATGTGTACATTCTACTATATGTAATTTAGACTTCAGTAAAGTTGATTAAAGTTCTAACTCAACTCCCATATGTGTATTCCATTACTGTAGATCATCAAAATATCTAAGTTGCAAGCAATCATACAATAATGTATTAGACTTGGAACCTTAGAGCTAAGTATTGAAACTAGAAAAACAAATCCATGAATCGTCATGATTCCCCGAAAATATTAGCAAAAATCTGCCATTCTTTATTCAGTAACCAATTATCTTCCAGTGTAGGCATTTTGATTACTTATTTGGGCCTTGGTAAGGTCTGATTTTAGGTATGGGTTTAGTTATGGGTTTGTAGGAATGAGAAGAGGAAGACAAATATGAGCATCTAAGGTATCTGCGTCAGGTGAGTTCTTTGAATGGCCTTCAGGCAACGGGAGGTTGCAGTCCTCTGTAATGGAAGGGAGTTTACTTCACTGCCTAGCATACTGTTTAAGAAAATCTGGGGATGTTAGTGTCTAAAGTTTTTCTATCCACATATTCCCATCCCCATTATCAGGTTTATATTCTTCTTTTGGAAGACGTCTTTGGTGTATTGGTCATGGTGAGCCATCATATTAGCCCCTTTGGAAGTTCTATCACTTCAAAATGACATAAAATAAACCTTGGACATATTCCTCAATACAGCCTGCCTCATACCGGCAGGTGAAGAGGTGTCTTTATTCTGTGGAGGCATTTATGGCTGTCCTACCTCTCTCTCTTTCTGGTGTACCAGAGGCTACAATTTGTCTTTCTCAGTGTTTCTAATGTCTAACAGACATCTGCCATTGATCACCATAGTCAGTTATTCACCAATAATTCACATGATTTCAGGTTCACTTTTTATCTCTGTAGCAGACCGATTCACCATAAGTGATAGTATTACCACTGATGCTATAGCCTGCCTGGCATTATCATTGCCTGCTTATCAATGGTTGAGTTGCCGAGTGATTCAGGTCCATGATTTCATCCTGAGGTTTTAATTTCTGAGAATCCATCTGATTGATTTACAATTGTCTTAGATAAGGTTCTAATTATCATTTCATTTCCACAACCTCAAACAAAAACAGGCAATGCCTGAAACATTATTAGCATGAGCTAATTTATTTTTTGAGGTGATCTCAAGAAATAGATGTAACTAGGGTTTATTGGGGAAGACAAGAAGGCAATAGAATAGAGTATTATTGAGTGGTTCCCTAGAGTGGTTCAATGGAGTTCATTCCTCCTGGATTGGAAGACATCTGCGAAAAATATTTCACAGAATTGTGAATGGAAAGGTCATAATGGAAGAGTATTCACCTATTGTCTCTCATCCCAAATTGATGAAGCATTTCCCCTGAGGTAAGGCTCTAGTAGGATATAGCCATCTGTGAGTTGTGCTGTGAAAACACACATTGAATACCCAGGGTTTGACCCTGTAGAATTCACTAGGCAAAAGGCAAAGACATGTGTCATGTCTTAGAGGAAATGCTTTAAGTGGAAAGTGAGTCAAAGCTTACTTAGAAAAGTTGGCTACAGTGATGGGTAAGAAGCAATGGGGAGGTCATAAATATATGAACTAGGCATAAAAATTTTCAATGTCTGAAACAAACATAGATTTGTTTGATACCCAGCTTGGACACTAGATTTTTGTAGTAATATGTCTAATAAATCAGGACAAAAATTTCACACCTAAAACTTTTGTGTTCTGAAGTTTCCTCATTGGGGGCTGGGGATATAACTCACTGGCACAGTGCCTACCTAGTAAGCATGAGGTCATGATTTTAATTCTTTTTTCAAAAAAAATTTCTTCATTGTTTTGAATGAATTTAAAACCATAGTATTTTTAATAGCACCAAATGTGTGATAAATTAACAAGACTTGGTAGACAAAAATCCAGGATATTTTCCAAGGATTTTTCTTTAAGCGTATACATGGTGAAATCCAGTCTAAAGAAACTTTAAAAATAACTGATAATTATAACACAGTAAGGGTCATACAAATATACTGACACAAAACCCGTGCTTTCTAAGGCTTTTATGAGAACATAATTCTTTGCAACCTTTCACAGCCAGCATTAATTTATAAGCATTATTCCCTTAGGCTTTGAGACATGGCCTATGGACCTGAAGAATAATGTGGCAGAACTAATGTTTGTGTTTTGGCAAGACTTTATTTATTTATTTTTTAGAAATGCTAAAAGTGAATCACCCCTTTCAAACTCAGAGGGATGTAATTAATGAGTGCAGAAAAGATGGAAAACCTTCCCTAGCATTAAAATCAAGTAATTTTGAAATGGAGAAAAAGCTCCTACATCAGAGGAAAATGCCAGCACTACAGTAGAAAAACAGGGCGTCCAGATCTTGGTTGAGTTTTATTCTATAATCTGAAGGCTTTAGTACCAGAAAATAAGTCTTTCCTTCCTATTCAACACTTTGTGTATCCATATTTATTTTTTAGCTGTAGCATCTTCATTTGCAATGTGGGAAATCACTATGATAACCCTTTCTAAGTCAAGAGACTTCTACAAGCATTGAAGTTTCCAATGTTATAAAGCCCTGTGCAAATGTTTGCTGTTGTGGTTGTAATGGTAACCCCACCAAGCCCTAGATTAACTGGGCTTGACTTTTGGCTTATGTTCACTGTTTGCCCCTCCCTCCATAATTTTCCTGTCCCGCTGACTTCCAGAATACTGCGATTATGCCCTCCATACCCAGCATACTCCCACGACTACTTGCTGTCTCATGCAGCTGTCTTTTATGAATGGAGCTGATAAACAAACTCAAGCTAACATACAAGTAACTGAGTCTCATGCTGCAATGTAGATCTTTGTCATTCAAGAAGTATTTAGTCACAGAGAGCTCTGAAGATCAGAACACAAGGAACCATATAAAGATCAGGTACTTAATTTATCTGAGAAATATCTAATCTCATAATTCAAGGGACTTGCATAAGGTCATACAACTAGTAATAGATAAGGCATATTTTCATACTGATTCTTCCAATACACTCTTAAATGGGATTTTGCTTGATGCAAAGAAGCATTGGAAAGAATGCCTATGGGGTTTCCAAAGTTGGCTATGTTTAAAAAATAGCACTGGAACAACATACAGAAGGAAAACTGCAAAAACTACATAAATCTATAAGAATTTTCAGTTGAAAGATTTTTCAGCCTAGGAATTACTGACAATTTGATATGGAAAATTCTTTGTTGAGAGACTTCTGGGATATTTATCAACATCCCTGGTCTTTACACACTAGATGACAGTAGTACTTCTCCCAGTTGTGACCAACAAAACCCTTCTAGGCAAGTCCATCAGTCAAATCATAGATAAGCAGAAGAAGTAGCTAAAATGGAAGGAAATATAGATGGGGTGGTGTAAGATGATTGTCATATATTTCTGAAGCTTCCATTTTGGCGATGGAGCTATACTCTATCTTGATAATTCTGTTACCTCTCTTAAACTATCCAGAAGTTGTCACCACGAATCCTGAAGCAGCTCTAGCTCGAGTAAACCTGTTTTGATAAGCCAGTGAATCTGATTATACCCAGGAAAGGATTTGTGCCCTGCACATTTCCCCTTACTGGGAAGCCATCCCTCACCTGTTGTGGTTGATTGGTAATAGTTCTGAGCTACTAGAAAACTTCTCTCAGCTAAACATAAGCCACTTTGTCAGGTAGAGAATATTCCCACCATACCCCCTACTTTGGGGCAAACATTAGCTAACAACTAAGTCAGATTAAGTACAAAGCCCAACCCACCCTGACTCAAGGTTAAACTGACCATGGTGGCGGATTTTCTCTGTCAGTTCTTCCATTGGGAGGAAACTGAAGCAAATCTTAGCTCAGATCATAGCACGGCCTCCTCTTGTCACCCTCTCTACCTTAAGATTTTTACCCCTTTATCTTGACATCACTCTCTCAAACAAGAATGCTCAGATTGTACATCTAGGGAATCAGATGTTAATGTAACACTGGCATCAAAAACAGTTGGGAATTTTGCTTGTATTTTTATTCTTCAAAATGATTATTATTTTTTATTCTCTTTAATGGTTGGATCAATCTTGCATTCTTACATCTCATAATCTGAGCAACTTCATTGAAGATAACAATATGTAATGTAACAACCACGGTTAATTCCTGTCCTTTTGTTTTGAAACCTTGTATCATTTTTATTGTTTTTGTGTTGTTCTGTTTTTTGTCTATGTTGTCATTTTGTTATTGTTTTTATCTTCTTTAAAATAAAAATGTTTGTGACAGTTACAATTATTTTAAATGTTTGAAAGAATTCACTGGTTAGAGTTAGACCGTGGAATATAACATATAATTGTGGATATAATTTTTATGAGTATACAAACATTTTTCTATATATACAACTATTTAATACATATTTCTTAAATACATGTGTGTAACTATGTTTACACATATAGTGATTTTTGTATAGGTTTGATGATTTTATGTGTAAACATTTTGTCTATTTCATGCAAATTTTCATCCATTTATAGCTGTTCATAATTTCATCCTATTCTTTTATGTCTGGAGCATGTACTTAGAGTGTCGCTTTTGATTTTTTACAATAGCCATTTGTGCATTTATCATGTTGCCAGAGCTATACATTTTAAGTCACTGTAAAGAATAAGCACTCAATTTCCTTTTTCACATTTTCTTTCTTCTTTTTTTTTTTGTTTTTTTTTGGTACTGAGAATCGAACTCATGGCCTTGCACTTGCCAGGCAGGCACTGTGCCACTGAGCTAAATCCCCAGCCCCCCTTTTTCACATTTTCTTTAGGATTTTTTTTACTACTTTTTCCTGAAGCCCTTGGTATACATATTTGTATATTTTGCTCACTAATTTTAGGTATTTGTTTTTTTTAAAAAAATATAGAATTTTCTTAGACTAACAGGATTTTTAAAAATAACTGTCTTAACTATGAACACTGAAGAATTTGCTAGTTGTTATATTTATATCTGGCTTAACTCCATCAGGTAATATACATTGCATGACCACTGCTTTGATATTTTTTTTGAGAGGTGTTGAGTTATAGCCAAGTGTATGCCCAATTTAGGTAAAAATATCATTCACACTTCAAAAATGATTTATATTCCCTAATTGAAGAGTCGGTAATTTAAATAAACCAGTTGGTTGTGTATTAAAGGATTTTCTTCATCTCTACTAATATTTTGACTGCTGCTTCTACCAGTGGCACAAGTCACTGATCATGTAGTTTACCTCTCAGTTTTGTGACATTGGCTTGTAAATGTTGAGCCTATCTTATTAGGTGGGTACAGATTTACAGTTTTATATATTCCCAGAGAATTGATTCTTTTACCTTTAGGAAATATATCTTTCTATCCAGTATTGACTTCAGTGCTGCTAGGTAGAATATTTCTACAGTTATGATGATTTTATTTTTTTTATTTTTTTTATTTTTTGACACACACAATGATCACATTCATCATTGTGAAGTTCTACCTGTGCATAGTACATGTCAATTCTTTTTCTTCCATTCTCCTCCCTTTCCTTCAATCCTTCCTCTGCTCTCCCCCTTTATAAGACTTTGTTTCTATTGTTTTTCTTTCATTCTTTTTTATTTTTATCACTATTTTCTCTTTTTCCCATCCTCCCTTTCCTCTCCTCCCTCCCTTACTCCCTTTCTCTTTTGAAAAATTTCTTCCTACTTCCCAATATCTATCCTCCACTGTGGCCATATACCCTTTGAGTTTCTCACATGAGGGAAAAAATGTGATATTTAAATGTGCTTTTGATTTATTTCACTTAAAATTATGCTCTCAGAGTGCATCTGTTTATCTAAAAATGTCTTAGTACACTGCTCCACTGTATCTGAAAACCACATTTTGTTTATCCATTTTTCTCTTGATGGGCATCTGGGCTGTTTCCAAGATTTAACTACTACAAATGGTGCTGCTATAAACATGGGTGCAGATATATTGCTGTGATATGATGTTTTTAACTCTTTTGGAAAGATATGTAGAAGGGAAATGCTGGATCAAATGGAAGCTCTAGTTTTAGTTCTTTGAAGAATCTCCATACTGATTTCTGTATTGGTTGTACCAATTTATGTTCTCAACAGTGGAGAAGGGTGCCTTTTTCCTGCGCAACTTGTCAGCGTTTCTTATTGGTTGATTTCTTGATGATAATCATTCTTTCTGGAGTGAGATAGAATCTAAGTGTTGTTTTAATTTGAATTTCTCAAATTACCAGTGATGTTGAACATTTTTATGAGTGTTTGCTTTGTACTTCACCCTGAGAAATGCCTATTCCTTTTAGATGCTCATTTTTGGATTGGGTCTTTAAATTTGGGGGGGTCTGATTTTTCTCAGTTATTTATATATTCTACATATTAGTCCTTCGGGTTATTTTGCTGTGCAAAAGCTTCATAAAATATTGTGATCCCAGTTGTTAATTTTTTTTGTAATATTTCCTGTGCAGTCAGTGTTTGGTTCATAAAGTCTTTGTCTACACTACATGTAAGTCTTCAAGAGATTTATCAATTTTATCTTCCAGGAAATTAATAGTTTGTGTTCTAATATTTAGATATTTGATTCATTTTGATTTTAGTTTAGTTCATGGTGAGAGATTTGGGTCTAGCTTTACATTTTGGCATGTAGAAAGCCAATTTTTCTAGCACCATTTAATAAAGCAACTCTCTTCCACTGAAAGTGTTGGTCCTTTTGTCAAAGATCAGGTAGCTGAGTGTGTTTGGAGTTATTTCTTCATTTCCTGTTCTGTTCCATTGATCCTTCAGTATGTTTTACTTTTTGCCAGTACCGTGCTACTTTTGTCACAGTTGCTCTGTAGTATAATTTCAAGTTGGGGATTGTGATGCCTCCTTCCTTGCCTTTGCTTCTCTGAATTGGTTTTCGATTCTGGATCTCTTCTGGTTCCAAGTGAATTTTAAGATTGTTTTCCCAGTTATGTGGAGCTATGCTATTAAAATTTTTATTGGGATTGCAGTAAATCTGTATAGAAATTTTGGAAATATGGCCATTTTCACTATATTGGTTCTGCCTATCCAAAAACAATGGATATCTTTCTATCTTTTGATATCATCTTCAGTGTTTCTCAGAGTACTGTGGTTTTCAACGCAGAGGTCTTTTGCTTCCTTTTTTAGATTGATTCCTAAATATTTCACTTTTCTTGATACTATTGTGAAAGGTGTGATTTCTACCTCCATGAATTTGCTATTTGTATATGAGAACATTATTGATTTTTGAGTGTTAACTTTTTATCCTACTGTGCTACTAAATTTAGTTATTAAATCTAGGAGTCATTTCCTGGAGTTTTTGGGATGTAGAGTACCATGTCATCCACAAATAATAATAAATTAACTTCTTCCCTTCCTGTCCTATTTCTTTTTCTTCCATTTAGTATTATGTTGGCTGTTGGTTTCTCATAGATGGCTTTTATTAGATTAAGGTAAAGTCCTTCTGTTACAATTCTATGTAGGGTTTTCATCATGAATAGGTTTTGGACTTTGTCAAACTCTTTTTCTGTAATTATTGAAATGATCATGTAATTTTGTGCTTGATTTTGTTAATGTGATATATTACATTCATTGATTTGTGTATGTGGAACAATCCCTGCATCCCTGGGATGAATCCTTCTTGGTCATGGTGTATAATCTTCTTTTTATGATTTGCTGCATTCTCTCTGCTAGTAGCTTATTGAGGATTTTTCCATTTGAAAAACAGAGCAAACTCAAATAATTAACCTAATGTTGAAGCTCAAGCTTATACAAAGGAAGGGCAAGTTAAACTCAAAGTGCAAACAAGGAAAGAAATTATAAAGATAAGAGCAGAAATTAATGTAATCGAGACTAAGAGAACAATACAAAGAATCAATGACTGGAACAGTTGGTCCCTTGAATGATTAAATAAAATAGACAGACCTTTATCCAACCTTGTCAAAAAAGAAAGAAAAGACTCAAATCCATGAAATTTGGAATGAAAAGGGCTAAATCACAGTGAATATTGCAGAAATCCAGATGATTATCAATACCACTTCAACAACATATACTCTAAGAAGATGGAACACTCAGAAGAAATGCACAGATTCCTACATATATAGGAATTACCAAAGTCACATCAAGAAAATATGAAAACTACAAATAAGCTAATGTCATGCAATTAAATTGTAGAAGTAATTAAAGAACTACCAAAAAGAAACCCCAGGTCCTAAGGGAATCACTGCTGAATTCTATAAGAATATTAGAGAAGATGTAATGCCACTACTCCTCAAACTCTTTAATGAAATTTAAAAGGAAGAAATACTTCTGTTATGGTTTGTGCCTGTGTGTCCTCCCAAAGCCTCATGTGGTTATGGGGCAGGCTTTTAGAGTTTGATTGATTATGGGTGTGAGAGCTGCACCTACCCTGGGGTGAATAGTTTGCATATATAGGGGAGAGCAAGAGGCTGCTTGCAGCCATTTCCTGGCTTTTGTGTTTGTTGCTTTGCTGTGTTCTGCCGCCATGAGCTGTAGCCCTCTGCCATGTGCCACTCTGCCATGTGCCACTCTGCCTTGTAACCTGACAAGTATGGACTGAAACCTCCACAAACTGTAAGCAAGATAAACCTTTCCTTCCTTAGTTTTGGGCATCAGGTATTTTGTCCCAGCAATGAGAGGGAAGTAACCAAGACAACTTCCAAACTCATTCCTGGAAGCAAGTATTACTCTTATACCCAAAGCAGAGAAGGATTCAACCAAAAAAAGAGAATGACAGCCCAATCTCCTTAATGAACATAGAAGGTAGTTTTACCTTAATATGGGCTTATTATGCAGAGAAACAAATGTAAAGAGGATGGTATGATACACAGAAACTTTTTTACAGAAGAATGACGTCTATTAAATACAAAATTAGTAGAAATAGGGACCCAAGGACATAGCTCAGTGGCTCAACCCCTGCCTGGCAAGTGCAAGGTCCTGAGTTTGATTCCAGGCACACACACAAAAAAAATTAATACAAATAGAAAAATTTCCATTTTTTGTTTTTTGTTAGTTTTTTTATTAGCACGTTTGCAACATATGCACTTTATAGTCATCTTGGAGCATGGGTGCACATACACAATACATCTTGTGTCCTTTTTTAAAATGTCCTTGCCCATCCCTCCCTCCTTCTCTCATTTCCCTCTCCCCATTTTCATTCTTGTCGATACTATTAATCTTAGTTCATATTTCTGGCTTATAGTGTTTATATTCATTGAGGTTATTAGTTCTTATACATGGCATACCTTTATTATACTAGTTCCCTCTTCCCTTTTAAACATATAACATTGAGAAAAACCAGAAGAACATCAAACCCTTGGGTGAAACATTATTGGGGCACAAGATAGTTATAATTTCTATTATCCTCAGAATGCTAATACTTATGAAGTGGCAAGGTACTCCTACAGGGTAGAAGTCTAGCAGGTACCAGCTAAACCAAATGATCAAATGTAATATGAAAAATAATGAGAAAAATATCATTGGGCTTCTATCATCTACATAGCATTTCTCACAAAGATTTTTGTTCTATTCAACTTAATTTTAAGGAATGTATCAGCCAAATTATAATTGCAAGGCAGTGTCTAAAGACTGGAGCATTATTCTAGATGAAACAGACTAAAGGTAAGTGACAGCTTATTGTAATTCTTAGTGGAGACTCAACCATAAATTAACCTGTAAATGTAGATTTTTCTGTAGTTCACAAATTTTAACACAAGAAAGAATGATAAAATACATACAAATGTCAAAAATTATTAGAAACATATGGCTATATTTAGTGAAGAGTATATTGTACCAGTTTTCCAGCTTTTGAGGTTTGGCATATTTTTAAAATTAAAACTGGGTATAAAAAGGTGTATCTTGGAAACTGGATCCATTGCAAATGCCTGTTAACACTATGTTATAAATCAACTATGGCGTATCATTGAAGTATATAGTACAAGCAATAAAAATAAGTTTCAATGCAAGCATCAACATGGATGAATTAAAACATGAATCAAGTCATAAAAGAATATACACAGAATTGGTCTTTTAATACAAAATTCAAGAAAAAGCAAGCTACGTACTATATATTTACATAAGAAAACAAACAAACAAACAAAAGTGGGCCAATGCTGAGGGTTAGGAGTGCAGAGCAATCACACAGGGACATCAGCAATCGTCATCAGTGGTGGCAAACCTATGGCACACGTGCCGCAGTGGGTTGCTTGCTATCACTGAATACTTTAAAAGATTCACCATCACTGGACAGGTAGTATTCTATTTCTTAACCCGAGTTGTGAATACATAAGTGTTTGAACTATTTGTATTCCAAATGATTTATCTGCTTTATCTACATATTACATGTAGGAGATATTTCACAGTTATTTATTAAAGTCCAGAATACAGAACTTTATGGAGAATGTAACAACTTATGTAGTTGCAGCTTAGAAGGTTTCATTATCCAGAGTCAGTCCTTTAGAAAAGATTATTCACTTCAGTTTTTCTGGCCCCTAAGTGTAGTGACAGCTATTTAGAGGGAGGCTGGTCAGGGCATGGAGTAGAAGGATGGAAGCAGGGTCCAGGAGCCGCCTTTGTTTCCTATAAATACTCTGTGGCGGTATCCATTCTGAATAAATACCCCTTTAAAATGGCTGTTTCTCTCACTTATGCACTCACAGTCATTTCTTCCCTGTCTTACCAAATCCACCACTGATTTATTTGGCAGCTTTTGCATGCTCTTTGTATGACCCTGAGGGAGAAATGTAACTTGATTCACATCAGAACTGTCCTTGGATTTAACTTTAAAGTGTCACTACATGTCACTAAAGCTCCTTTTACTTTTTATTGATTAACTTTTTTCCCACTTAAATTATTTACTGTAGAAAAGATTAGTGAATCTGAGCACTCTCCTACATTTTGCATGAAGTAAATATTACAGAGAATTCCTCTTTTGGTAATTTTGTATTTAGAGTAGAAAATTAAAAATAACACAGCATTAATAAAGTTAAGTCATTTCTTATTAATGGGTGCAGGTTTTTGTATGCAATTTAAATGATCCAACACTAGATGAAATTGTGAGATTTGTTTGAATCCTTACAATAGAGGAAGTTTCTCTTTTCTAAGTATGGATTTCAAATTCAGTTTGCTTTCAAATTCGAAAAATACAGAACAAAAACTTAGATGGTTTCCTTGCAGCCAAAGTCTACCAGAGCTGGATTTAAGAATACTTTAGAAACAGATAGCTTGATTACTTAGAACACAAATACCTGCCCTGAACAGCAATTCTTGCTCCCAGATAAGTACTACAGCATCTAAGAAAGGATTCTCTGACACCTAATATCCCTGCAGTCAAAAATACTTACCATCTTGCAATGGTGAGGCCTGTTTCAGTTTAATCAAGGACGCTTATCTTACATGTTTAAAAGCATATCAAACGGGAAGAAACAATCATTAAACCTTTTATTTTTATGAAGCCGTCGGAGATTTGTGGGAAAAGGCAACATGTAGTACTTTGTAAATGTCAAATCTCTTTACAGAAATGCGAAGGAGGTACTGTAGGCTGTCATCTGTTCTTCATGCTGCCTACTGACCCTACTGGGAGCTACCAATTCCCTAAGATACTGCTCCCACTGAAATAAATAGCTCTCTAAGGCACTAAGTAAAATGTTAGACAACATGTAGCAGAACAGCACCCACTGTAATTATACTACGCAATGTGTTTTATGAAGAAGCAGGGACCTGAAGGTTAGACAATGAAGGACAGTTCCAGCTGGCAGGCAGTGAAGGAGAATGTTTCAAAACAACTGTGGCAAACAGCAAAAAAAAAAAAAAAAAAAAAAAATAGAGATTAAAATGTGGGTGCATTTCAAGCATATGAAGACAGAGATAGGAGGATGCAGTGTTTTAGAATGCAAAGAAATATATGTGATGGCTTAGAGGCTCTATTTAAATGGCTTCAAGACGGACTTCAAAATAAAGTGAAGCTATAGCTGATGTGGCTTTGTTTCCAAAGCCATCTGATTCATTATTTGGATTCTCCCTTAGCTAAAGGCTCCTGCTCTGTTTTGCCAGCATTATTACTAATTATAGCTTATATCACTAACAAAAGAACTTGCTTTGTATAAAAGCTCATGTAGTCGCTTGAAATAAAGACAAAACTAATCATGAAGAAGATATGAGACAGTGAACAGAGCAGTTGCAGTCTCACAAGACCCAGTACAAGGTAGGATCAAAATATATGGTGAATGTTTATATTTGCAAAACATTACAAGAAAAGACACCTTGTAATTCATGCCCCTCAAAATACTCTCTCACTTCAAACACACTTATCTCATTGTGCTGGCCATTTTCTGAAGCTGTACTGCAAATTTTCTTTCTTGAGTGACTTTAAGAGGTGAGAGGAAAAATACAGTGCTGCTGCAGAGTGTCATCCAGCAGAAAGTAGGCTCCTAAACGCATTGTGTTGTGTCCTCATCCATGTTATTCATCAGATCTGGCACTGTGTGTCTTCTGGCTCTTCCCCAAAGTCAAAATGACCATGAAAGGGAAAGGTTTTGAACCAGTTTAGGATATGGAGGGAGCTGCAACAGTGCAACCAAAGACACTCATGAAAGACGACTCCAGAACAGCTTCAAAGAGTGGAAGAAGAATGGGAATAATCTGAGGGACATCAAAGGCAACATGTATTTTATGTGAATAATTATTTAAAAAATTAAATATTCACCATAATTTTCAATCACACTTTGTACTGACTTTAGGCAAGCTCTGGAAGTACAATTAACTCCAGTTGTGCCACTGGAAATTATTATAACCATTAAATGTCTTAGTTTTTGGTGATATTGTAATCAGCATCACAGAAATTTGCATAATGCTAGCTTTGTGGGTCATTTTGTCTTTTTATTGGTCACATTACTTGGTTTTGTACTTGCTAATTGAATTACTGAATTTTAAACAGTGCAAATGTCATTTTAATCTTTAGCCTTCTTTGATTTAGAAGATTTTTTCATTTTTTTCAATTTATTATCAACACTGTCTCAATTCGAGCCACTCCAAACCTGATATTCTTAGTTAAACTTTCTGCTTGGACACAGTGCTCATTGTTAAACCTATCTTTCCTCATGAACTGTGTTCTCTAGTTTTATCTCCTGTGCATTCTTAGATACACACGTATTCAAATCTCAGAAGTAGTTCAGGTTTATCTGTCCAGCTTACAAAATTCCTCAATTATCTCTCCATATTGGTTCTGTTTCCTCTATATGAACATGAGACTTCTATTTTTTTTCCCTGTTGGAAAGATCTAACTACAAGAATGGTCATTTTTAATGCTGAACCAACAAGAATGTGTGGTGGTTGGTTTACTATCCTTACAGGAGTCAGGAGTTCTTGATGTCACTTTTAAAGCTACAGTGGGAAGATGACCTGAATCACAATGGCTGAACCTTTAACTTAAAGTTTAAACCTTGGTGCAAAGTTTTCAAACTTTGTGTTTTAAGTATTTATTCTAGTAGGTTTCAGAGTGAGTCCCATAGACCAGTGGGATCAATATTATTTAAGGACTAGTTAGAAATCCTGATTGGAAATGCCTCCATAGTATTTGACACATAGACTTAAAAAGTGGGGATCTGGCAATCTGTATTTTATAAAATTTTTCCAGTGATTTTAATTTAGCTAAATTTGAGAACTATTGCTTTTATAGCATAACATAGACTCAGAGAATAAAATATCTATGAAAAACTACTGTAGAACAATGAAAGAGAGCAAACATTTAACCACTGTGAAATTAAGAAATACAAAGCATAAAACCTCGAAACTTTAAAATGAAACAAAATTCCTTTAATTATGTATTTAAAAGTTTACATAGTGAATTTACCCTAAACAAATGTAATAAATAAAAAGTATATCATGAAAAATATTTGTTACCAATCTGATAGGTAAAATACAATCTATAAGCACATATACATCAAACATACACCAAAGCATCAATTTTTGTAACACATAAAATTATATTGTACTATCACATTACAGGCATCATGTTCAAAGAACTTAAAAAGCCTGACAAAATCTATTGCTCAGAGGATATGTAGAAACATTACAGGATAATCAGTGTTCTAAGAAAATATTTGAGTGTTGTAAGAAGATACCTGAGATAACTTAACAGCAGAAAGGCTGATTTTGCTTAGATTTGGCAGTGTTAGCTTTGGCAGGGGTCTCCTGGCCCCGTGGATCCTAGGCCAGTGGCAACACCATCAGCAAAGTGGAAAGAGCATGATGGAGCAAATCTGCTCACTTCAGGGTGGCCAGGAAGTGAAAAGGGAGGGAAGAGGGAAAGCTGTGGTCTCAGTAACCCCTTTGAGTACACCCCCCAACGACCTCACTTTGTTCCTCTAGGTCACAATGCCCAAATTTCTCCCCATCTTCCAGGAGTCCTGTTGTAGTGAGGGGCTTTTGCAAGAAGAACAATATAATACAGAACACATAAGAGTATTTATAATAGTCACCTAAAGAATCATATACAAAGAGCATACAGGAAATCTGTCCACACACTAAAGGCCAAAGAATCCAGCTGAGGGTCTGAATCCCAAACTAATGTCCTGCATGGGTTCATTTGAAGACCTACGACCCATAGGAATACTTCCCATGAGTCCAAATGGAGGCATATAGCCCATGACAATGACTCATGCAGGCCTGTTTCATGGATCTGCACTGGGAAGGCCCAAAGGTCAGTGGTGGAAGCTAGAAAGTCTGTGCCAGCAGGAGGAAGGATTTGTGCTAGCAGGCTGGGGGGTCTACAATGGAGTCAGGAAGCAACACTCAAAATAAGAACCAGAGCTCCAGTGAAAAGTACCACAGTCATCCTCAGCAACAGTGAGGTCCTGAGCTCTTCTCTTGATAAGGAAAGCCCAGATCCCATCAGCAAAGCCAATGAGACAAGCTTCCCCAGGAGACAGAGAAATGCATCATCCTCCCCTCTTGAGCCAGGAAGCAATGCTCAAAGTGAGGGCCAGAGCTCCCCTAAAGTGAACGAAAATCATTTTCAGCAGTAACAAGGTCCTGATCTCGTTGGATTATGAGAATAGCTGAGTTCATCAGGAAAGCCAGTATGACAAGCTCCTCCAAGAGAACCAACAGCTTCTTACAGCTTCTAACAGCACCCAACAGCTTCTCTCAGCTCCCCACAGCCTTATTACTTCTTCTCCAGTTCTGCTACTTATGCTGCTGGCAACAATCCTCAGGTGGGCTTCCCACACCCAGCACCATGCTGATTCAGTTTAGCTGGGTGTTATAAATTGATCACCACTACAGGTATCATTAGTTGGTGACCAGCCTTTAAATACATGGATCTTTGGGGGACATCTAAGAATCAAACTACCTGTGTGCATTGGCACATGCCTTTAATCCCAGTAGTTCAGGAGGCTGAGTGAGGAGGTTCACAATTTTGAGGCTACCAAGATCCTGACTCAACATCAAAGGCAAAAGGGTTGTGTATGTCACTCAGTGTGAAAGTCCTAGGTTCAAACCTCATTACAAAAATCTTAAAAAACCATATAAAAAACACATCCAAATCCAAACTCTAGCAATACATGATCAAACATCTCTGCTAATACTGTTAAGTTCATTAAAAATGAAAACATAAATACCCTTCAAACCAGCAACATTACTCTAGTGAGCGCATTCCTTACATAGAGAAGACCAACTTCAAAACGATTGTATTTATAAATATGTTAATTATAGCACTGCTGTGATGACAAAAACTTAAAGAAAGCTAATGTTCACCAGTAGAAAAATAACTTAATAAAATGAAGTTTGTTTTTCTGACATGGACTTTTATATAGTTGCACCTACCTATACTCATTGACTTGGAGGGACTGAGGGATATTTATCTGCTGTTGTTAGCTGAAAAAAGTAATAATAATAAACCAAGAAGAGCTAATTTAAAAAATTCTTTCATATGTTATTCACCTTAAATGCTTTATGCCCTCAATCTCCTTGTCAAAGAATTTTTCTTATATACTTTTTTAACATGAGGAATCTTAGATATAGTGTACTTACTCTATAGTCACTCAGAAAATGAACTTGGTCATCTCAAATAGTATTGATCCGGTCTCAGAGTCTATATTTTCACAGTTCACATTCTTCTATCCATAATTTAGCTTTACTGGCTCCTTGAATCACAGGAAGGATGTAATATCATCCTTTTGGAGTAAAATTACATATATAATTTTGTTTGAATATATAAGAATAGAGAAGTTACAGAAGGATATAAAACAGCTTGTAAATTTTGGCTTTGAGCCTAATCCCTTCAGAGGTTATGCTAGGAAGTTTATGAGAAGGATGTATGAAAATAAGCCTTCAAAAGGGAGAAAGGAAAGAAAGCTGCATTTATAAAGCATATGTAAAATTTTTAATGTTAATATATGACCTCACACATGTAAAATTATATGCTTAAATATACTGTAAATGTATGTGAACTTTTATGTGTGTAGACATGAAATGGTCTTTTCCAAAATATTCATTGTATTTATAATGGTTACTTTTACTTTCCTCTTTGGATTTTTATGTATTCAAAAATTTTAAAATAAAGAGACCTTTTAAAATAAAAGCAGAGTAGAAAACAACATTCCTTAAATTTGGGCTGTGTATAGAGACCTTCTCTTTAAAAGAGTATAATATGAAAAGGAAAATAAAAACAATTTTATAATGAAGAAACTTGACAAATACTACCTTAAACCTGTCTATCGTGTTTAGTATCAATCATGATTAGTCAAAATTAGTCCAGAATACATAATGTATTCTTGATATATGTCATGAAAATTACACTACTTCCATGGTCTTCCTCATCAAAACATATAACTCTAGTCTGTTCAGGAGGAAAACACAAGACAAAACATAATTAAGTCATATTGTACAAGTCATATGACCACTAATCCTCAAAACTATAAAGATCATTAGAAACAGAGAAAGTCTGTCACAGCCAAGAGATGACCACCAAATGCAGTGTGGTATACTAGATGAAATCCTCCAGTATAAAAATAAATAAGGGGAAATTGAAGAAATGTTAGTCATGTATGAACATCAATACACTACAGTACATCAATATTCATTCATTACTAATGACCAATATATCCACTTAAAGTAAAATGTTAGTAACAGAGCTATTGGTGTGGGATTATATGGAAACGCTTTGCAAGCATTAGTATTGAAAATCAAATAGTTACAAATTTTAAAGTTTGTCTTAGAAGCAAACAATAACAATAAAAAACCCCAAAGCCACAGTGATTAAAACAAGAGTAAACGTAGGCATTGCTTTGAGTGCTACAATACAAAACAATCAGTTCTTCTTTGAAGCTTATACACTAGAATAATAAATTATTAATATTTCTGTTTTCCATTCCAAACAATGAATTAACTTTAAATATACAAGCTACAAAGCAAAGATTTGCTATATCAACCTACACTTTGGTAAGTAATTTAGCTCAACTTTATGTTAAAAACTATCAAAATTAGTAATTTTTCTCTTTTTTGTCATAGTCCATACTTATTTAGATTTATAGCTAATTTATTATTTTTTCATTGATTTTCATATCCCACTTTTATTAGTTTCATCATTGCTCTTGCTAAAGTAAACCTTTTAGTGAGTAAGTAATATTCTTAGTGTTTCAAATTTACCTTAAATACATTTTTCAATTGGTACGTAATGATGGCACATATTTATGTGTATAGTATGACATTTCAATACATACACCAGGTGCAATGATCAGAGCCAGGTAACTGATGTATCAATCACTTCAAGCCCCAGATTCTAGAAAATTCAGTGTATTTTCTTTCTCACAGGCTTCAAAACTTTTCTCTTTATCCTAAGATACCATGGTTTCATTATTAAATTATCACAGTAAATATCTGTTTTTAATTTGCTTTGTTACTATAGAGATTTTTATCTATACAGGAAAATTTCATTCTATATTTCTTTACATGTTTCCAATTTTCCATTAACTGTAAATTTCCCCCTTTAGATTTATGTTAGAGTTTTATACGGTATCCTGACTTTCCTGCTATAATTTTCATTGCTAATGTATTTTTCTATTCTCTTCTAAGATGTAGCTTCTGTGTCCACAATTCTGCCTTTATCTGTGTCTAACCGAATTTGGGTTTCCGTTTTCTGTGAGTGCTTCTTTCTTCCTGTACTACACAGACAGGAAAAACAAAAAACAAAAAACAAAAAACAAAACACAAAAAACAAAAAACAAAAAGCAATGCAGAATGAAATGAAACAAAACACTGTAACACTGCAATCCTGGGCCAGTGGGCAGACTTTTTATAGTTCCCATGTACTACATTGATGGTTACCTTATACAGTAGTAGGAGAGATTTTCAAGGTAAAATCACTCGTCAGATAGATGGATTCAGACTTTGTGACTTCTAGATATTGTTGGGAGAGTTCTTCGTATTGTAATTTTACAAAACAAAGAGACATTGCTGGCTTTGTTTTAAACATCTTCAAATGTGTGGAGTTAAAAAAAAAATAACAAACAGCCTTGAAATATAGAAATAGGATCTCTCCCCAGAAAAAGAATGGATAGTTTCCTGAGTGGATAATAAAGATCATTCCTTGCATTAGCGGAAGTCTGGGTACATATGCCCGGCTGCTCCTTTTGACATTGAAGGCTCAGGGTTTTGCAGCTGTGACTCATACTCTGTGTACACAGCATTCAGTTGGGCCCATCACACGGTACCCGCGGTACTTGCGAGGTAAGAGGAGTTATGAAAACATGCACGGTGTACTGCTCACTGTGCTGTGTCTTTCACCCGGAGTTCCTGACTCAGGAGACTGTGTCTTCTGCCAGCGTCTATGAAAACAGTCTCAGGTACTGCTCCCCTGGATTGGGCCGCCATGCTCACCTCTACTGGAAGTCTGAAAACTCAGGTTTTCAAGACCAATATATGGCTTTGCTACAACCATGCCTTTCTTCTATTTATTATTTGGGCTTTGAATACTATTTTTTCTTCTTTATCTCTTTTTACCCTTCATTATTCCCTCAATTCATATTCCTTCTCTCTCTTTCTCCATATATATATATATATATATATATATATATACACACATATATATATACACACACATATATGTATAAACATGATTTAAACTATGTGTATTTAAATATTTATTGAATGCTTGTATATATTATATATGTTTTATTAAGCATATGTATAATATTTTTATACATATAATATTTTTACATATATTTGGAATTCTAATAGGTGCACTTTTAAAATATGCCTGTACATAAAGGACATTGATCTTTATATTTCTATGTCTTTGATGAGAAAGCTATGTTTTCCTTATCAATTTGATCTCTTACGTTGGCCTGTGTCCAGAGGCATCTTCTGATATAACTGGTTAATTTCAGTTTTCATTAGTTATTATTAAACTGGTTTCAGGTATCCACCAAGTCATCTTGAATAATTTCTCCATTTAAAGTCAATTTCTAGGACCATAGATATTTAATATATACAACTCCTTCCTTCCTAAATCAAAGACAGATATCTAACTGATCCTTGCCCTCCATTTGGAATGCAGCAGAATTCTTAGTGGTAAGCTATCGAAATCCACTCCTTTTAGCATAAACAGTTGCTAAATTTACCACGGGACTTGAGTCTCCAGGTTTCATTGGCTTAATAGGTTTCCATAAAGAAGGTCAGATGTTCTGCTTTACTTCAGGCAAATATTCTCTTTTTTGGGGGGTGCTGGGAATCAAACTCATGACCCTGTGCTTGCCAGGCAGGTGCTGTGTCTCCAGTGAGCTATATCCCCTGACCCCAGGCAAATATTCTTACTTTACTGGTGAATCTAAGATTTCTTCATTTGCCTTGAGAGAGAAAATGTGCAGAGTGAAAAGTCATATTCCACTTCAAAACTTCTTTCCAAACAATTTTTGGAATTTTATTACAGAGGGGCTGGAGGATTAAGGGTAAAAGGTCCCAGACTCTTCCTGTTTTTTAAAAATTATGTAGCTGTGTTTAGCCCTGAGCTATATGTTATTCTTACTCATGAGGCTTTGATATAAAGGAAAAATCCTCATTTAACATACCCCATTCTATAAAGGGTGATCAGTTGGTTAGGGCAGAGAAAAAGAATCAGTCCTGACACGGCAATTCTCACCATCTATTATGCATATTGCATCCAGTTCCTTGACTAGATTTCTGTCTTAATGAGGTTCAGATAACCATTTTTGTTACAAATTTGATATTGTAAGAGAATAAAAATATTTAAAAATTAAGTCTCAAATATGCTTGATGTGCTGTCATTGGTAGAACAACACTTTTAGCACATATCTGGATAGTTAGAATTCTTACATCTTTACTATAATAAGTCTATGTGTTATTAAATTTTTTGTTGTGGATGCATTATCTTTATTTTGTGATATAAATTTTTTAATTAAGCAAATATTTAGTCAAACTGGTGATAATGTCATGAATAACACACACACACACATGACCCTTCCCCTTGTGGATCTTCTAATATAGCAAGTGTCTTCAGTTATTTTTATCATTGCTTAGACAGAACACCTTAAACCCAAAGTTAAAGAGGAAAGGTTTGTTTCGGCCCACAGTCTGTAGAAGTTTCAGTCCATAGTCAGTTGGCTTGAAGGCAAGGTGGTGTGGCAAAAGATGATCACCAAGGAGAAAGAGTCCATAGCTGACTACCCCAGCAGGTAGGAAGGAGAAAAACAGAAATGTTGCTTATTTCTGTTTCTTAATGTTCCACCCAGACTATAAGCCTATTGATTAGAACCACCCACACCCAAGATGGGACTTCTATTATCCATACCCAGAACAAGGCTAAACCAATTTAGTTATGATATACCCTAATCCATCCACCTCTGAAAAGCCTTGCCTGTGAATATAGGAGGCTTTTGGAGGATATGAAAATAGAAGCCATCACAGCAAGAAAAATAGATATTAAGAAGCTATTTCTACAATTTATTTATAATTATTATTGATAATTATCATAAAGAAAAATTTGAGAATACAAAGAACATATGTAACAGGAATACCTGATCAAAACCAGAGTTCTAGGGAAAATTTGATTGCATTTATTTATTTACTTATTCATTTACTCATGTAATTATAATGTCCAGTATTTCACACCCTGGGGTTGAAATGAATAAGGAAATGACATGCTCTGAGATGTATATGAATAAGTGATATTTAAATGAATAAGGGTATAAATGTATAAACTGAGGCCAAAGATATCCGGGATTTAAGTTGGGATTGAATTTGGTATGGATGAGCAGAGAAAACTCTCCAGAAGCAAACAACAGAATATCCGACTGCTGAAAGACTTTTGTAACACTGATAAAAAGCCGATGTGTTTGAAAAGTGGCAAAAAAATGAAAGGTCATGGAATAAGCATTGTGATAGATCCATGTTCAAATCATAGTGACTCTTGGAAGGATTGATTTCTGAAACTGTGTTAGAGAGAAGATTTTAATAAGGAACAATCCTATTTCAGATTGAATTTAAAAACGAGTAAAGTAGTGTCTTCAGCAGGATAGCAGAATGGGAGGTTCATCCCTCATGCCACAAACAGAAACAACAACTTAGCAACTAAGCACTCATGGAAATACCTTCAGAAGGGTTCCAAATAGCAAATGAGAGGGTGCAGCAGTCCAAAGTAGCACAGAGAGGGAAGATAACATTGAAAATGTGAAGAGGCATTGAGGCCATGCGTCAGCTTTACTTCCATCGTGTCTCCCCTTATGGATGCCAAAGACTGGCTACAAGAATCACAAATGATTGCAAAATATGACACCAACAAAATGATGAAAAACAAAAACTAAAAGCTTCAGTAACTAGCTCTAGGAAATGAAGATCTATGAAATTCCTGAAAAGTATCTTCTTAAAGTAATCTTCTTAAAGAGGCTCAGTGAGATGTAAGAGAATACAAACACACAAGAAGAAATCAGGAAAATAGTACATAAATAAAATGTCAAGTTCAAAAACAACCACAATAAACAGAAAATCTGGAGCTGAAGAATACAATGACCAAATTGAAAAAATATCAAGAAAGCGCCAATAGCAGGCACAAATTAGTGAACTAGAAGACAATATTGGGAATTATAAAGACAAAGGAGAAATAAAAAAAGAATGAAAAAGAAAGAAGAAAATATATGAGAATTATGAGATAATACAAGTGAATCAATATACCAGTATGGATGTTCAAAATGAGAAGAGAGAAAGAAAAAGCACAATTAGATAAACAACTGCTGAGAATTTATCAAATCTGGAGAGAGAAATGAACATTTAGGTTCATGAAGCTCAAAGGACCAACATATTGAATATAAAGAGCTTTATATTGAGTTTTACATTTCCAAATTTCCAAAAGTTAAATAGAACTTTGAAAGGGTTTAATGACTCTTTTTCACTTTTTAAAATGTTTTCTTCCAGAACATCTATAGCTTTAACTTTTTTAATGGTGCAACTTTTCTGTTGATTTGAAAAAACATCATAAAACAGTGTGTAGACAAAGAATTTATGATATACACATATCCTACTTGCCTTTATCACCTAGTCAGTGTTAAGTATGTACTTAAAGCAATTCATATTGTATAGAAGTAGCAGAATATGTATAAATATGCCATCAGAATGTCTTTAAAATGAAGTTGTTTTAGCTTTTAGGTATTGGAGTCTATTCTACTTCAATTATCTTTTTGATTACAGTGTAAGGTAAACATCTTTGTTCAATTTCTTCATACGCATAACCAGTTCTTTCAGTACCACTTATTGAAAAGACTATGCTTTATTCATCAAATTACTATAGTATCATATGGTTAGCTTTCCTGTTGCTGGGACAAAATACCTGATACCTACAATTTAAAGAAGAAAACTTCAACTGGTGCTGGTTTCAGAGTCTTCAGGCCATGGTCTGCTGAGTCCAAGGCAGAAACATGATGGCATAAGGGTGTAGTAGAACACCTCATCATGCCTGCAGATGCAGAGCATAGGGGAAGAGTGAAAGCAACAGATATACTTTGCAATGGCACCTCCAGTAACCACCTTCTCCATCTGGGTCCTGCCATGACACACATTTAGCTACAGAAATCGCTGGATTAGTCTTCTGATAACTGCACCACCCTCATGATCTGCAAAGCTTTCCAGTACTCTCTTCATCTAGTTAAACTGACAATTAAGAATACTTGGCATGTTACCTTTGTCAGAAACAGTTGAAGTTGGGAGTGGTGAAGCATCTCTGAAATCTCAGCACTGTAGGAGGCTGAGGCAAGAGAATTAAAAGGTTGAGCTCAGCCTGGGCAATGTAGCAAGACCCTGCTCAAAATAAAAGTAAAAAGGCCTGAGGATATAACTCAGTGTGAAGGCCCTGGGTTCAATTTCTAGTACCACCACCAAAAAAGAATTGATTGAGTATGCAAGGGCCTACATCTGGATCCTCTATTTGGTCCCATTGAGACACACATCTGTTTTGTTTTTTTTTTTTTTTTTTTTTTATGCCAGTACCGCATTTCTTTAGTTACTGTTGTTTTAGAAAGCTTCGAAATAGTTCATACAAATTCTACAAATTTCAAACAAGTTTTAGATGAACTTTGCTAATTTCTACAAAATACATCCTGAGAATTTAGGGTTATAGTATATCTAAAAAATCCAATAGCAATGTGAAAGGAATTAACATTTTTAAAAATAGTCTTTCAATTCAAGCACATAATGTATCTCCTCATTTACGAATCCATTTATGCTAGAGCTGAAAGTTTTTGAATGTTTGCATGAAATTCATTTCACATATGTTACCTAGAACAATTTAAGAGACAAGAATTTGAAGAGAAGGCATTTCATTGTGTTCCATTGTTATGAGAATTAAAAAATGGATCTATCACTTCACATAGAAACGTTGAGGTCCTTAATTTCTTTCAGGAACATTTTGTAGCTTTCACTGTATAAGTATCTGACATACTATGTTATGTTACCCTTAAGTATTTCATGCTTTCAAATATGATTGTGATTGAAAATTTTAAAATTTTATTCTCTGATAATTTGTAATTAGATCTCATTTTCTCTGAGCAAATTCTCAGTGTCTTTGTTTTGAGTAAATTAAACTCCTCAAAATGCATTTCAAGAGAGAAAACTATATTTGCCTCATACCATGTTCTAGCCATGTCTCTTTAGATTCAAATTATAAAAATCCAACTCATCTAGTTTAAATTAAAAAACAAAACAAATGGAATTTATTTACTGCTAAAAGAACCTAGCGGTCCATTTGCTTTCAAGCCAAATGGTGTTTTCAGGCCTCACGCTCTCCTCACTCCTGAAATTTGCTCAGCAGCCACACTCCATATGGAATTCTATCTGACTCTCACAGGCTGCAGGCTGATCTGCTGTGAAAGGGAGCTTCTTTCCTGATAATGCTACTAAGAGATCCAAAAATGATGCACGTGGCCAGGAGATGCCATCCTTCTGTTGTTCTTATGAAGATAATCTTTGTATCTTTGGAAAAGGGAAAAATTAGAAGTACATGTCTCAGGGGAGTGAGATAGGTAGTTCACAAAAAATTTAAAAGTGCAGTTATAATTTTCAAAAGAAAGGAGAAAGGTTACGGAGAAAGCAAAGACACAACAGCAAAACTACAAAGAAGAGCAATACTGTCTAACTAAACAAATTTATTCAAAAAAGCAGGGTACAACCAACACATATTTAATTCTTATCTGCATAGCACTTATTTTTATACTTGCTTATTCTTGGTAATAAACCTGTTTTTCCCTCATATACTCCATGAAATGTCATATTATGCAGTTTCTTCATAAGGATTACATTTATCTTTCTGGGTAAGAACAACAATGCTTTGGTATTTTTTGTTTTTTTCACATTTATATCATATGCTAATGATCTCTAAATATTTAACATAGTTTTGATTTCCCTATAATTTTAAACAATGTGCTTTCTATTGTGTAATGCAATCTATATGTCCCTCAAATTATCAGTAGGAGCAGCTGGGCCCACACTCTCCCTTGAGCTACTGGTACCAGAGGGGTGGCTTAAGTTTTAGGTTACTGAGAAAATAGTTTGTAGGTCTTAACTCCAAGTAACAGGGATTTTCTTCAAAATGAATAAAATATACTACATCTTTTTTGCTATAGATCACAAAAAATACCAGTTGTGAAGAAAAAAAATTCAACTTTTCAATGTAAAACTGTTAATTCTGACAAAAAAATCATTTCAAATTTTCAATGGAAAATACTATTTATGACCAAAAACATAGTTTCAAATTATCATTGTACATAAGGCAAGGCAGGGTGTCTCTCACATCCCGGTTTATGCAGGATACATTGAAATGGAACAAAGCAAAATGATTTAACTAATAATTCTCAGTGTCTATATTTTAACTCTTCAAGTGATAAATCATAACTGCTGCTCAGAATTAAGCAATTTATCATTGCAAGCTCTCATATTAGGAACCATTCTAGCTGGGCTGCAATGTTCCTTCTTCTATGTTATTCAAGAGTCACTCTCATTTTCTTAATGCAGAAAGTGGGAACAATGGTCAGAAGCATTGTACACTCCTATGCATTGCGTATGTAAGGACTTGTATTATGTGTTCAGGTACTTACAGCAAATTTCTTATTGTGTCCCTACATTTTTGAGTTAAAAGAATTCTTTTATTGTTTTATATTTGTTTGGATTGTATTTAACATTCAGACAAAAAAATTCTAGTTTTCTGTGTAGACTAAACCAGGGCAACATCATTATATAGCATTCTTTCATGGGTTATTTGTTCTGAGTTGCCTTTGAATGCTTTTTCTCATAAAGAACTTTGACTCTAGAGAGATAGAAAGATCTTCCTCTAACCTTATTATTTTATTCCTGGGCAGAAATATCACCTTTATCATAATGGTCATGGTTTAAATCTATTGCTTTATTCGCTCAGAATTTCCTCCACATTATAGTTAAATACGCTTCTTTTTCAGTTAAATATGCTCAGAATTTCCTCCACATTATAGTTAAATATGCTTCTTTTTCTTAAATAAGGAATTTAAAACAAAATAAAAATAAATATAGAAGAATAAGGATGACAACACAGCCACTGCTCAGAAATGATTGGCTGATGTAAATATGGGATCCCTTAGCTGGGTAGATGACCACATTTCTAAAAGTAATTGTATATCAGTCTATGAATTTTAGCCTAGTAGATATCTCATTACTTTGAGTCTCATCATGACAGATTTACTTCCTTGTCATAGTTTAAAGCACAAAAAGGAAACAAAACTTTCTCCTGTATGACCCTTCCTGAGAATAAGTTTGAAAAATATTTGGCTAATTTTCACTGGAAATAATCATTATTATAAGTTCATGATTACATGATCTCATTCAAAATAATCTAACTTGTCTTTTAGGATACCTCATGCTCTCAACCTGTCTTCATTTTACACTGAAATTCCAAAGGCTTACCTTTCACTTCAACACAAGTAAGGCACTGAAGTGTTTTCACCATGAGGACATACCAAATCACAGACTGTCAAATAATCTTCTTTCCTCTAGTCAAATTTAAGTAATCAATGGAGCATATTTGCTTTTGCTATTATTTTTTAATATACTCAATTTTTTGCTTTTTTGAGGCAAGATCTTGCTATGTAGTCAAAGCTGGCTTTGGATTTCTATGTATTTCATGTTGGCCTGGAACTCACAGTGATCTTCCTGCCACAGCCTCTCAAGTGCTGGGATTACAGGCATGCAGTACCATAACTGCATATATTTAATTTTACACAGTAATTTGTGTGAATACTATAATTTACTTTTTAAAAATAGTATATTAAAAATGTTCAGTGCTCTTGGTGGTTCTAATTCTTCTGAATATATAAAATTTAGATACACGTGTATATGAATTAGTCACAGGTTGGTATAAAAAGTGCCTTGTAAAACATTTGCTTGGAGTTTGGAGTGTCTTTGATGTCATAGTGGTACTTTAGATCCAAAACCAGTATACAAAACCATCTTTAACTTTTTACTTGTCTGAGATATTTCTACAAACTACAGATGTAGAAATATTTATATAGAAATTATACACATAAATGTTGCAAAAAATGCTTCCCCAAGAAAAGTTAGGTTCATTTTAAGATGGCAGCAACATATCTCATCTACAGTGGAGAACTTACTCATGTCCTGTTTCTAATCACCCATTTGGTGGGCAGTATGATTGAAGGAGGTGACCATGAAGAAATTATGAGTTCTGTTTGGGTAGTCAATAAGTATAGAAACAAGGAACATTGATAATTTTCTGGGAAGCCCTTGTGTGTACTTCCAAATACAAGGTCACCTGAGTCTTAATATTGTTTATAGACACCAGATCTGTCAGGGGTAAGGACACAGAACTTTGTGCTTTGCTTAATGACAGGATTTACAACCCATATTTATTGTTTACTTATCTCTCTGTTTTGTATATTAAGTCAGCTTTCTTACCATGACAACGCAATATACAACACTCACAAATTAGAGATTTAAACCTGTCTCCAAGTCTCAGTGGGTCTAGTCCATGGTCAGCTTGAAGGAAGAAACATCTTGGCAGAAGGAGGTGGTGAAGCAAAATTACTCCATTCACGATGGCTGGAAGAGCAAGGGACAACCCCAGAGACAAAGAGATGAGGGACCAAAACTAGGTCCCAAGGCCTCACTCCCATGGCCTACCCATATCTCAAGAAGTGTGCTATACCAATCCCGGGGTTGATCCCAAAGTCACTAAAATTGAAACTCCACCCTACACACCACAAGCATTTTGGGGCAAGACAATATTCTATTCTCAGGGGTTTCCACATTTGCCACAACTGTACCTCATATACAGAAAATGTAAAATAAATGTTGGTTAACAATGAATTGGGAATGGAGAGGAACACAAGACGATGAGGATGAAAGTAGGAGAATGTCAAATATAGAGATCCATGAAATTTAAGAAGAAAGAATGTAGTGGGTTTTAGGGAACTCATTTGCTTCTAAATATCTGCCTGGTTGCCCCTTGTCTCTTTGTGACCATTCTGGTTATCTTTGTAACACACCCATGTTTCCTTTCAATGGAAACAGTTACCATTAGAGTTTCTGTGCTTGAAACTATCACAGAGACATTTTGAATTTTTAAAAACGTTTTTTGTTAATAGCTACAAAGGAGAAACATATGTGATGGCTACAGATCCCTCATGCATGTTCACTAATGAAGGGTAGAACTATTTTTGTATATCCTTGATGAATCTCTCCGTACTCAAAATATTTGTGGAGGATTTAAACTGTGTTTGAATGGAACATTCTTGAACCAACCTTACTGACTATTGTACAGCTTGTAGTTAGTAGGGTTAGTAGACCAAAGGGTTATAGTAGATCAAAGTGAAAGTAAGATCAAAGCCTGGACCCAAATTTAATAGAATAGTGCTCTCTAGTTTGAGTAGCAGTGTGTTTCTTCTGTGTGTGTGTGCATAGACAGGGACTATGGAAATGAAGGAAATAATCACTATCACTTCTCACATTCAACTATTCCAGGCTGGCCATCTGAGGTAGCATCTGGACTCACTTTTGTAGTAACTACATGAGTTCAAATTGAAGAAGAAAATAAGGAGACAGAAGAAATATCTAAGAGGCAGTGAGGGAGGAATAGGAAACCCCACGGTCTCCAGGAGAGCAATCACCGGAAAGGATGTGTGTGGAATGCAAAAAAGATTGACCAGTGCACACCAGTAAGATGTTTCCAGTGTATTTGGTGTGAGGCCTTCCAAAGCTCTGTAGGGTCATCACTCAGGTGGTGTTGCAATCTGTCATCCCCAAGCTCTGTTTGGCATAAGAACTCTCTTCCAGGGTCATTATCACCTGATGCTGTCAAATTACACTTTCCTTTAATAGAATGGTGATCCATTTATATGAGGATCTAGGAAAAGGTGAATAAAAGGCTGTGTGTATAACTTTTACTGCTTCTTCTTAATGTTTCCTCATATTACTTGACAACTGCATATGAATGTTGTCAGAATGTTTGCAAAGGTGGGAGTAGAGAGAGTTGGAATAGTAGGTTTACTTCAACCAAAAAAGAAACGAGACAAATGTTCAACACCTGAAAAATGGGCTTCTGATATATGGGTTTATAAAAATGTCCACCACCAAGCTCTTAGGATTTCTCCCTGGTGACAGACCAGCCCAGGGTCCAGAGTGTTATCCAACTGTTTTTTGATCTCTATCTTTCTGCTGTTTCTCTTTACCATATCCCCAAATTATTGTTAATTTCCTGCACAGTGGTATAAAAATCTCTTTCTTGATTACTAGAAGATAATCTTAACACTATTCCTTGTGTCCAATACAGCTGAGCAAGGAAGTTTCTTAAATTAAAACCATAGGAACTCTGGTTCTATTTGTTCAAATAATTAAGAGAAAGATTTATTCATTAATATATTCATTCATTAGGCTTTACCAAACACTGAGTGCCAGACAGTTTGCTGAACATGGACACAGAAAAACTGAAAAAGAGATCAACATCGACCTAAAAGTTAGACTCTAAAAAAGCGACAGAAATAAGGACAAGTAATTGATTAGGACACAAGCGCAAGTAGTATAAATATCAGTTGGGCACGAGATCATGAGAAACATTCCAGAAAGCATCATATTAGGCTTCCTGGAGGAGATAACAATGGAGTTATGTCTCAAGGGGAATGAAGACTTACCTAGAGGAGAAAAAAGGATGGCTGTGGGCAGAGGGGAGAAAAGTATTCTAGGTAGAGTCACTACATGAAGGGAGGAAGTAGAATGGCCAATACAAGCAAAAGTGCAGTTTATTTTCCAAGGAATATAATTTGCAAGAAAAGAATCAAAGGTAAAGAAATTATAGTGATAGGCAGAGTCAGTTGATGGAGTTCTTGTGCTTCACATTAAGTAACTTGAACTTTGTACAGGAGATATTTTAAGTATGGGACTGAATAGGTTAGGTAGATCTAATGGAAAATGAACAGGAAGGAACTGGGGATATAGCTCAGTGGCATAAGTGCCTGCCTGGCAAGCAGAAGGTCGTGAGTTCAATCCCCAGCACTGCAAAACAAAACAAAACAAAAAAAATGAACAGGAGTCAGGAGAGGTATCTAATACTTAAGTGAGGACTTAAGCTAGGACTTTGAAGGACATGGTAGGAGTTGGACTAGACTCTTATTCAGAAGATAAAAGCTATAGAATTAAATGACTTGGTTTGGTGAGCCAAAGGAGGATGTCTTATAAACTGCATTGCTTGTGGTAGTGACTGACAGTAGTACCATAATGATTGAGGAGATAAGTTCCTTCCAGATCCTTGGACAAAATTAAATTTCTATCACTCATTAGGATATAGGTTAATCATTCTTTTCTGAGAAAAGTTGGCAAGTGTCTTTTTTAAAATATGTTTTCCATGGTTGCTTTTGGAATCTGCCCAGAATAAAATCATTACTTGATATTTTGGCTAGTACTTAGCATAGAATACATCAATATTTCCAATCACAATAAATATGCTATAAAGACAAGTTTAGTTCTTATCTTCATTGGCTAACAGATAATCAAGCTCATGGTGCTGTTTAATCTATTAGCATTAACAAGATAAAGGTAGATTCTATCAATACTGACACTTGTTTAGCCTCTGGAAAATAAGAATTTACAATGTCAGTTCACACTTCCTCTGCTGGAGTGGTTTATGAATGTTAATTGTTTCAAAGAAAAATTCTAAAATCTATTGGAATTACTTCAATATGTTTGTAGTGTACAGTCACACTGCTCAAAGTACTCAAAGTGGGTTGTAGACAAGCACATGTATAACCTAGGAGATTATGGAAAATTCAGAATCTGCTCTCACCCCAAGTACACTAACTGAGAACCTGAATTTTAGCATTCCTAGATGATTTATTTGGGCATTAAATTTTGAGAGGCACTTAACTAGGCTTATGATTTGTATGAGCATCAGAATTACGTTGGAGATTTCCAGCTACAGGCACTGTCACAGAAGCTGAATGAAAATAACATATTGGGGCTGGGGATTTAGCTCAGCAGCACAGCGCCTGCCTGGCCAGTACAAGGTCATGAGTTCGATTCCTGGTACTGGAAGAAAAACAAACAAAAATAAATAAATAAATAAAAATAAAATAACGTCTCTACTGAAAACAGTGGTACACTCTGGAAAAAGGTCAAAAGACTCTGGAGAGCAGTTAGGAGCAGAGAAATACTGGGATAATGAGACACCTGTTGAAGAGAGTCACACAGAGCAAATCTGCACTTCAGACAGCTTTGCTGTAAAGGTACCATCCAGTCAACAAAATACTCTGGTAAATAAAGCACAAGCAGAAAGCCAAAATCCTGTTGACCTAAAGAACCAAAAGGGCAAGGATGCTAACATGACTCAAAATACAAAAACACTGAAAATTAGGGAGTCATAGGAATATACCAAATCTCCATGTAAATCATCTTGATATGCTTGGCTGGTTTGCAAATCTTATCCACAGGGCTTAAAACTCCAAAGTGAAAAGCTGATGTAGCGCAGTACATTTTTAAACCACAGGCAAGAAAGGGTGGGCAGAATTTAATATTTTATGTGTTTATGTATTTTTTTACCATCTGGATTTTTTTTTATTTTAAAGAGAAAAAGAACAATAAATGATACAGAATTTTAAAACAAGATGATAGAAAATTAACAATGGTTATTACATTGCATATTGTTATCTTCTAAGTAGTTGCTCTGATTACCATATATAGGTATGAAAAATTGATCAAACAGTATAAGTACTAACTATTCCTTTCAATGAACGAATAGAATTAGTAGTATAGTTATCTTGCCATCTTGTGTATATATATTTTCCCTTCCTTTTTGCCTCCTTTTCCCCATCCCAGTTCTTTCCTTTTGAGCACTTTCTTTCCCTTTCACAATGTCTATTGTACCTTTCTCAGTTTATTATTTTTTTTATTGGCTTCTCTATCTTATTATTTCTTTGCCCTACTTTTCTAGCTTCTGGGGGTATAAACTTAGAATATTTGTTTTATATCTGTTTTTAATCCTAGAATCAATATATATTCATAAAAGATTAATAAGTTTCTCTGCAAAGCTCTTATAGTACCTCACAAACTTTGTTGTGTTTTAATTTATTTATCATAACTTTAAAATATTTTCTAATTCCTTTATGATTTATTATTTGGCTCACAGATTATTTGGATGTAAGTTATTCAATTTCTGGTGCAATTTTCATAGATTGGATCTCTTACTGATATTTAATTGAATTTCATTATAGTAGCAGAACATACTGTGTAGGTTATTTTCCTTTTAAGTTAACAGGGCCACATATCATGATCCAGGATAAATGTACCATGTGCTCAATCTTGATAAATGTACCATGTACATATATAGAAAGAATATATATTCTGAAGTTTTTAATTATACTTCTGTATGAGGCTCAATTTAGTCAAAATGGCTATCAATGCTGCTTTTATCTCCTATGTCTTAGCTTTTGTGTAATACTTCAGCAATTGATGAGATAAAGCTGTCAAAATCTCCACCTGTAAATGTGAAATATCTAATGTCTAATTCTGCCAATTTTTGATTCACATACTTAGTGTAGATACATATACATCTATTATAATCACTTTTTATGAAATAACAATTTTATCATTATTTAGTCGTTTTTATTTTTGGTGGCACTTTTCAACTTAAAGTATATTTGTCCATTATTACTCTCAACCTATCTATTCTTTGTATTTATAGGGTGTCTCATGTAGACAAGAGGTAGTCATATATTTTTCTTAGCAAATATAATTTCTGCTTTCTGAATAGAACGTTTTCTCATTAAATTTTTTTAGTTTAGTTTATTAGTACGTGTCAGTAATACATAATGTTCACAGGAAGTTGGCACATGTACATGACACATCTTACTTTATTTTTCATTCCCTTTCTTCCCCCTCCCTTCGGCTTCTCCAAGCTATCCTGTCTAGGAGACGCATAAGGAAAAACAGTTTCCTCCAAGCAAGAAGGGGAACAGATGCTGCCTGGAAGGCAGCCCCAGTCCTGGCTGCTTCTCTGTGGACTTCTTTGAGTTTGTCCTGGTTGGAATGTAAGGAATTTCTTGGCCATGTAAAGTAATGTATTTAATATATTTCATCAAATTTTTTTGTTAATAAAATTTATTTCTTTGCCACGGACTTTCAGTGTGTATTTTTTGGTGTATGTAATCTAGTGATAATTTCATAAGCTTGAGAGGCTGTTTATACTTTTTAATGTTTCTTCATGTGTTCCATAGTTTGGACAATGTTATTTGATCTCACTTCATGTGTGCTACAACTTTTTGCCAGTCCAAGCCTAAGACCATTGATAATCTCTAAATTTTCATTTTAGTTATTTTACTTTATGATTCAAAATTTTACTTGATTCTATTTTTATAATTTTTATCACTCTTAATATTATCTTTTTACTGATCCACTTTGATTCCTTTCTCTTTATCATTTATGCATCTTTATAGATGTTTTCTTTGCAGTTACCATGGGCTTACATAAAGTAACTGATAGTTATAGCAGTGTTTTTAAATTAAGTTTATTGGTACAATTTGGATATACATAAAGATCATGTTCATTATAGGAAATTTGCACCTGACTGGAAGGATCCATAGCATAACTAACTCTTTGGTAAGGAGGAAGTGTTTACATTTGCCTTTGGGTTGAGGGTAATATCAGAATCTTAAGGTAAAGAGATAAATTATGCTTCTTTACACTTTTTGATTTTTGTTTTGGCAGTTTAATTACTCAAACCAACTGACTGAAAGAGAATGAAGTATAAAGAAAATGCTTTATGTCAGGAGCAAAAGCAGAGGATCTTTCACGTTAGGTGAGGCTGAAATGGGAATATACTTTAAAGCATATTACTAAAGGTGCTGCAGCTTCAAAGTCAAATGAGGAAATAAATAGGTCCTCACATAGCAGTGTGAAAGTATAATATAGGATTTCTTTGAGAGGAAGATGAGTATAGATCCAGTACGTGTGAATCAGTTGAGAAGGAAAATAACATGAAAGGAAGTGGTTTAAATTCAAGTGCAAATAAGGATAAACAGAACCACAGTGGTCATAGGACAAGGGAGAGAGAAAAATGGACTGGAAATTTCACTTCCATGCAATAATATCATTACATTTTTGTCAAAGTTTCAATCACATGAATTTATATTTCTGTTGGAATTCATTAAGTATTTTATTCTAATAATGCACTTACTCTCTACTACAGTAAAAGTAAATTATTCAGTAGCTGATTTGTCCAGTTATTTGTTCAGATATTTGGATTTCACAAGATTCACAGACTTATACTTCCCATGACTATCACCCATTTCAAAATTAGCTGACAAATTCCACTCTCAAATTAAAGGTATCCGGTTTCCAGAAAGGTGTTTTCTAGCTGACTCAGCCCAAATATTTGAATTTGCATCATTACTAGTTAATTTCTAGGCTTTGAGTTGACTGCTGGTAGTTTCTCAGTGAATCAAGCCTACAGATAAAGAGTCACAACTGCAATAATGATTTACTGATTTAAAAATATTGGCTTTCAAATCACTACATTTTTCTTCTCTTCACACAAAGAATCATTGAAGCAGATACTTTTCTCTCACTCTTGGCAGATAGCAATGTGCTCTCTTAGGAAACATAGGTAAATACTTGACACAGATTCACAGAGTAGAATTGGAGCTGTACTATAATATTGCAATGTATCATGCAATGACATATGCTTGGAGTTAGATATATGAAAGAGGAGGATGAATGGAGGTTCAAACGTAGCTGGGGTGACTCTTGGGCCTATAACTTGTGAACTGTAAATTTGAAAGTGTTACTCATTATTTTAAGCCTGTTCATTCCTTTATTTAATGATGACAGAACTGACTTTATTGAGTTATTTTGAGGAATAAATAACAATTATATAAGAGATATTGGTCATATTGTTATTTAGCAAATGTTAGCTGATATTTTCTATTTGTAAAAAAAAACATACTCAATTTGTTGGTTTTGTTGTTCTGGGAATTTATAGTAACATGTCTGATACCCAGCTTTCTCATACATAAAACTGAGGTAGTATTATAAGCCACTTTGAGACTTTCAATTAAACAGTACTTTTAGTATAATTTCTAAATGAGAGAAAAACTTTATGCTACCTCTGGAGATGTGTTAATATACTGTTGTAATAAGAAAAATAATGACAATAACCAATATCTATTTAGTGCTTATTTATATTCTTTGTAAATGCTTTAAAAACTTTAATTCTTTTAATCCTTGAAATAAAATTAAAAGTTAGTTGAGTTTCAAGTTTATCTACCTATAAAGTAGATATTGGTTATTCTAATTTTATTAATTAGGAAACTAAGTCACAAATAACTATCCTACCTTGTAAGAGTGGGAGTCGAGGATCTATACTAGGGAATATATTTAATTTCACGTATTCCATCTGGTTATAGGAAGAAATTATGCTGATAATGCAGTGGATAATATGAAAGAGCTGAGTTTAATTTCACATAGTGGAAAAGTGGAACAAAGAAAAACTATAGAAATTGAGCTACAAACAATAAGTTAAGAAATATACAAATCATAATGAAAGAGGGTAAAAGGTAAACCATACATTTATTTTCTGGCTATTTTTCCCAACTTTGTCCTGTAGGTGAAAAGAATGAAGTATATTACTATTTTTGTCATGTAGCTGAAGACAAGCTTAAAGCTTATAAAACAATCAGAAACAATACAAAATCATATGTTTAAGAGCAATAATAGACATAAAAATGCGTGTATAAAGTTAAATATTTCCTTTCATTGTTTTCTTTAATTTTTAAAATTTAATTTATAGAGAACTAAAAGCCCCAAAGAAAGTGTCAAGCACTATTCCCAACTAAAAATGAAGGTTCTGGTATTTGGAGGACGGGGGTCAAGGTTGATGAGGAAGGACTCGTCTCCCAGACCTCTAAGATTTGTCTCAAGGACAGAATGCTCTGAAACCTCGAATAGAGACATCTTAAGACACGGAGACTGAGAATATTTGAAGTGTTTAATGGGATATTTAAGAGCAAAAATAGGTCTTTTACTTTAAAGCTTGTTTGAAAGAGATGAAAGAGGAGAAATATCCTGTGGATTGTCTTTTCACTCTATTAGTGATTTATTTTGAAGTACAAAATCTTTTTAATAGGATGAGGAGAGAAAATAGAGAAAGAAAAAATAAAAACCCCCAATAAAAAAAAAAATAACTACTGAATACAGAAGAAAACAAGATGACATCAGATCAGACTGGAGAGGGATATCCAATCAGACAAACAAGGGTGAATGACAGTAGTAAAATATCTCTGGTATTTATAGTTCTGTGATAGTGTTCATATTTAATCCCAGAAATGTGTTGAGTTTTGAGGTGATCTTGGCCTCTGAATGTGGGGCCTGCATCTGGACTTCTGCTGATGGAGTTCTCCAGAGTTCAACCACTGGATTCTCACTGCTGCATCAAGTCTCACCAATTACTCTGCCTTCCAAGGTCGTGTGTGTGTCCTTGCACCTGGGACCCGGCTGTTGTCCGGGACATAGGTCTTGGGGTTCCTGTCAGTACTCTGCTTGTAGGCCTGGATGTCCCACAGAGGGAATGGATGAGGCACAGACTCACTCTCCGTTTTTGCCTTTGTATTTGTTTTTCTTTTCTTTTCTTCTACGAATAAATAAATAAATAATATAAGAAATCTTCACTATCTTGACTTTTTAAGTTCAACTTTGCCTTGATGTGCAGGTGTCTAAATTTGATGAACTCAAGAAGCTGTTCGTCAGTTGATTCTTAGACTGTGCCTATGGTCTTGGGCATGAGCCACCTAAAAGCTTGATAACTCACAAAGGGAATCATAGAAGTACTTAAAAAACAGGAAATGATAGAACATGCATTGGCTGTCAGCTCTGTGTTAGGCCTGGTTCTATGCACTCTCAGTCAGACACCACAGAAACCCCACACTGAGGCCCATGAGGTTAAGGAACTTAGCCACAGTTTGTTAGTGGCACAACAGATGTCAAAATCCAAGTAGTCTATTTCCCCAGCTGGTGTTTTGGATCAACACACAACGTTGTCACTTTAATGGAGTCTAAATAAATACACATAAAAATGACCTAAACTTAGATGGGGAAGGCTCTCTGAATGAAGCACCAAAAGAGAAACATTATGAGGAATTAAATAAATGGATGGATGAAAAAAACACAGAGATAGACAGACATATAAAAGACTAAAAACAAAGACTAACCAAATGAGAAAAGTAAAGTTTTTTATTATGGGTTTGCTAAGCCAAGGGTGCCAGCTACCATCCTTTGGCTTTGGACAGAGACTCAGTGTGGGAAAGCTATGCAGTAGAAAATGGTGGACAATTCAGGTGTGTCCTGATTGGAGGCTGTTGGTGTGAGAAGATGTAGGTAAGCTAACTAGAAATGGTGACTCCAATGTGATCGGTAAGGTGATCACATTTGTTTATGTCTTGTTGCTTCTAAGTTTCAAATGATGCTAAAAGCCTAAGGAAGCTGTGAGTTGTTGAACGCACTCTAGCTCTTTACAGTCAATTGTTACAGAAGTTATTACTTAGCTTTCTAAATTGCCATCCCTGCCATGTCTGACTTACACAGCAGGATAGCATCCTGGGTGATTTATTATATATAAAGCCTTAGTGTCTAAGGAATTATGATGCAGTTTGTGCACCAAATTTTTGTTTTTATATATTGTGATGGTCTGCATCTAGATGTCCCCTCAAACTGTCATGCACTCATAGGTGGAGTGGATCTAGGGTGTGTGATACTGGGTTGAAGGTGTGTGGTACTAGATTAGTCCAGCGATTTATTTGTCATAGCTCTGGGTATGGATAATGGAAAGGCCCATTTTGGATGTGGGTGTCCTCACCCTAAAGGCTTATAGCCTGGATGAAATAAAAGGGAAAGGGAGGCTGCTGCTGCTGTTGCTTGCTGCTTTGCTGCTTTCTGCCAGTCCTGTCAGGCAGTATTTCTCTGCCACACTTCTTTGCCAGGCCTCTCTGCTTATGAACCAGCCGACTATGTACTGAAGCAACTTCAGGCTGTCAGCTGAAATAAACCTTTCCTCTAACTCATGACTTTTGGGTATTTTGTGTAAGCAACAAGAAAGTAACTAAGATACATTAGTTATATGTCCAATATTGCGGACATTGTTAATTTCTATATTCAGTATCTCTGTAGCCTTGAAAAAAAATTTTAAAATTCCCTATATACTCCTGCAGTCAAAACCCAGACAATAATGAAGGTTGACATGAACAATACACATGGAGTTAAAATTACAAAATATATAATAAAGTACTTTACTATCTGTGAATATACATATGCAAAGAACTATATCAAATTACTTTAAGAAATCATTAAACATCTCAGGGGAAAAATAATCAGAGCAGTAATAGATAATTTACAACAGAAAAAAAATTTATTGAACTTTGAAGAACTATAAGTCAAATGAGATTTAGTTTTTAACCTACTACGTTGACAACTATTAAAATTACTGACAAAAGTGAGTGACAGTATGAGCTGAAAGAAACCGATATTCTGATACACTGCTAATGGGAGCCTAAATTGGTCCAACCTTCCTAAAAGGCATTTAGCAAATATATCAAATGTCTTAAACATATGCCAGCAATGCTCTTCTAGGATTTTATTTTAAGAAATAATGAAGCAAATTCACAAATATAAAGGGATAAAGATAAATTTAAAATAACCTACAAGTCAAGCAAAAATGGAATTGTGAGGGAAATTGTGGTACATTGTAGTAGTTCTTAAAATAGTGATGAAGCTATGCATGTGACATGGAAAATTATATATTGGGTATTATGTTAGCATAATCAGAGAAAACAATTTGGAAGAATAACATCTAAATACTGTCTTTCATGGATCATGAGATTCTAAAAATGATTTAATATTATTTTTGTATATTTGACATTTCTAATTTTTGACAGTGAATGGGTACTGGTTTAAAAGAACTTAATACTTTAATACAAAAAATCATGAACAGAAACATATATACCTCACAATCATTCCATCCAGCAAATACCTATTTGTATTTTACAATAAATCCATATAAATTATGAAATATTCAAGTAATTGCTTCAAAAGTTTATAGTAGGAGGCAGAATTTTCTTTCTCTGCTCTGCTATTTCACCCTTACAGATAATTATTGTTTCTAAAATTCCACTCGTTATGTTGGCAAGTAGGGGCAAAAAAGTTCATGCATCCAGAAAGAAAAGAAAATTAACGAGCTATAGCAGCCTGATGCTCCATGGCTGAGGAAATAAATCCAATAAATCCTACCTTCAGTTACTCATTTTTTCTTGTCTGAATTCTCAGATTTCCATCCCCTTTGCTTCATACTAGGATAATATAAGTTCTAACATTCTATATATCAGAATAAATGGCTTTCTATACATCTATGAGTACTAGTACTCATCTTTTGCTTCCTTTCAAATTAAAGGTTACATTTAAGAAGTCACAGCATATCTTATATACTGATGCTACATTGGTTTTGCTTCTGTTCTCACAGAGAGTTGTGTCTACATTGATTAGACATGATGCTGAAAGTTCTTCCCATACTTCTATTTAACTCAAGATTTGAAACAGAAAACTGAGCCCACTTAAAGAGAGCTGCAGCTTCTGTGCTAACAACAAGTTTCATTTTTCTTAGTGTTGTTTCAAGAGACGTGATCAACTCATGTCCAAAGTACAGACTTTCTCATAAAGAAAATTTGGAGTGGGTTCTTATTTTCATGATGAAAACATTCAGATTTAAATTGCTCCATCAAAAGAGGGAGATAACTCATAATTAGCCAAACACAAAGCACCCAAAGAAATATAAGGTGAAGTTTCAAAAGAAATGACTTTCTATATATGAGAGCTCTTGTATTCATATTTAATTATTCACAGGTAAACTTACTGACTTCACAAACAGACAAATAGTTATTTTTTAGTGTGATCAAACCTCCTGCTGAAAATTTCAATGCTGATTATTTTTCCCTTAGACGTTTGGGATTAAATTACAGAAAATATCCTTGACTCATGAAAACAATTAATAAGTTTCCAAAAAGACCCTTAGCTTAAAATAGGATTGCAAACATCGGAACAAAACAAAGAACTACAGGCTTACAAGACTGAAGTTATACAGAAGCGTTGTAGAGTTTACAATGACCTCGGTGTGGATTCAGACTGAGAAGTCTGGCTTCCTGTGTTGCATAATAAAAAGGCACCATTGCATTGATTAAATGCTCAGAGATCCAAGGCTAATCATCCCAGTTGCAAAGGTACCCTTGACTTTAAGAGAAAAATTTGGACTCTATCTTAACAATAAGCTTTGTAACTTTTTTTTTTGTTTGTTTTTGTTTTTTGGTTTTTCTCCGGTACCGGGAACCGAACTCACGACCTTACGCTTGCCAGGCAGGCGCTTTTGCCGCTGAGCTAAATCCCCAGCCCCAAGCTTTGTAACTTTGACTGTATGCTGTCCTGCCTGTCTCTCCTGTGCTCTAGATTCTGGATACATACTGTCTTGAGTGCGATATTTTCAGAGGAGGAGCAGGTGCTTTCCCCAGGACAAAAACAGCTTGGCAATATAGACATGCATATGCAATCCGAAAACAAGCTGGAGTGGCTATACTTGTACCTGAGAAAGCAGAATTGAAGACAAAATTAGTCAGAAGAAACAAAGAAGACCACTAAATATTAATCAAGGAAGCAATCCACCAAGAAAACCTACCCATTGCATATCCATATGCACTGAACACTGGGGCCAAATTTCATAAAAGGAGCATTGTTTTACCTAAAGGTACACACAGGTCACAGTACAAAATAGGGATTGACACAAAAATTCCACTTTCATCAACAGATAGGTCAGACAGACAAAAAACAGAAGAGAATAACAAACAAGAAATGCACTACTTTATATATCAGAGGGTATTAAAAAGCACCTACAGGACATTCTGTTCCACAACTACAGAATGTCCACTTGTTTCAGCAGCTCATAGAGTGTTTTCCCAAACAGATAATATTTTAGGCCATAATGCAGGTCTTAGTAATATAAAATAATGCAATAACTTCTGTATCTTATCAAATCACAGTGGAAAAACTACTAATCAGCAGAAGAAAAGTTATAAAAATACTTAATACTTAAAAATATGATCACTGTATAATATACTTTTGTATGAGTGGGTCATTGTAGAAATCAAGGGGGAAATTAAAAATTCTTAAAATCAAGTGAAAATGAAAACACAACATATCAGAATCTCTGAGCTACAGGAAAATCAGTTGTAAGTGGGAAGTGTGTTGGCATAAGTGTCTACATCAAAAAATCAAAGAGATCTCAAAAAACAACCTAATGATGTATCTTAAATTCTTAGAAAAACAAGAACAAGCTAAAACTAAACCCATGCAAAGGAAATTATAATAATAATCAGAACTGAAACTAATAAGATAGAGAATAAAAAACAATACACAGGATCAATAAAAGAAAAATTAGTTCTTTGAAAAGATAAACAAGATTAATAAACTCTTACACTAACCAAAGGAGAGAACACTCAAATCAACACAATTAGCAGTGCAAAAGAGGATGTTATGACAGACATCAGACAAATCCAGAGGATCATTAGGGACAATCTTAAAAAAAACATGTATCCAGGGGCTGGGGATTTAGCTCAGCGGGAAAGCGCCTGCCTGGCAAGCGCAAGGTCGTGAGTTCGGTTCCCGGTACCGGAGAAAAACCAAAAAACAAAACAAAACAAAACAAAAATGTATCCAAATAAATTGGAGAATCTAGAAGAAATGGATAAATTTCTAGACATATATAATGCACAAAAGTTGATTCCTCCCTCTTGCCTTCTCTCACTCCCTCCAATCTTTCTTCCATCCTTCCTTCCTTCCTTCCTTCCTTCCTTCCTTCCTTCCTTCCATTTCTTAAAAACCTCTTGCTCATGCTTGGGGCATAAGATTTCTTTTAATTCTGTTTATATTGTTTGTGTGTGTTCCCAAAAATATTTTCTCCTTAATTCTCCACTGGCAAAGGCAGTAGTGGCTCCAGTAATTGTAGCTGTTTGCAATTGTGTGTCTCATCCAGGGCCTGGTGATATTTGAAACACCTGCTCGTGACTGCACAATTCCACTCCAGAACTTCTGTAGATTTGTCAGCACCCAGTTCCCTTTATTAAGTCATTTTCTCTTTTAAATACCTTAGGTAGTTTCCACTTCTTGCATTCTAATCTGATTAGTAGACTAATGTAGACTGAAATCACCAAAGAACATACAGAATTTTAGGAGTGAGTGATGAGGACTGAGGTGGAGCAGATATTCTGAGTTACAGGCAGTGAGCTAGGTGCTTTTCTTGATTATAAGAATACCATTGTGAATTTTAAAGAAAAAGAACTAAATATATTTATGATTCTGAATTTGCTTTCTGTAGTAAGTGTCATAGAATGCAATTGGCTATTTAAATATATGCAAGAAATTGGGCATTCTTCAAAGCCTACTAGTTGTTTAGCAAAGCTTTGATTTTTAAATGAATACCTCTCCTTTGTTTGTAATTATTCTACATTTTGCGTAAAATATATTGCATTCTTTTGTTTTAGAAGCTTCTCCTTTGAGGATTTTAGTGCTCTAGTTCAGGTAAGGTAGAAGACAGCAAATATGAAAACCAAGACAAAATGCATGCATGTGCAGTAACGAGTGCTTTGAGGAAATAGAGCTTAAAAAAGTGATGGAGCATGAATTAAGACGCTTTCCTAAACTGGTCACGGAAGGCCTGTTTGAAGAGTGGTGGTTTAAGCTCAGACCAAAGGAAGTAAAGGAGCAAGCCATATCAATATTTGGAAGAAGAATATCCCAGGAAGAACAGGAAATCCAAATAGTGTTTGAAGAATGCTTTTGACGATATTGAAGTCCAGTAAGAAGGATTGTGCAGACGAAGACAGGAGAAGAGGCATAGAGGATTAGGTAATCAGTTTATAGTCAGGGTTTAGCTAGCATAGCAAAGATTTTGGCTCTTATTTTTCATGTAACTGGAAACCATTGAAATATATTGTGAGGTGAGTAGTGTGATTCAGTTCAGGAGTTTTCAGCACAACTGTCTACCGTATGAAAAATTAAGTAGAGCGGAGAAGGACAAAGTAGGAGATAATGTTTAAAGAGGTGAGAAATAGATTATGTTAAAGTTCTTACAGGAGAACTCAATGGTTTTGCCAATCGACTGCAGATCAGACAGGAAACATGAGGAATAAGGAACGCTAAGGTTTTAGAGTTGAGTAGGAGGTGACATGTGATTCCATTTACTAACTTAGGAAAATTTGCAGAGAAAGTTTTAGAAAAGGATAATTATTACTTTTTCCCAGTAGTTTTGTCTTTGATGCTTGCCTATTAGATGTTTACATCAAAATGTAGAGTAGGCATACAGGGTTTTTCAATTTTAATTTTCTAATTGCTTAATTTTTGGAGAAATCAGTTTTTCTGTTAAGGTATTAAATTCATTTTACTGAAGTAAAACAAACATGGGTATACTACTGGCAAATATTTTAGTAAAGGAGAGAGTTTTTTCTCTTGTTTTCATGTGTATACATTTTACCTGACCATACAATTAAGTATATGAGTATCATAAAGTTAAAAGCAGTTATGAAAATAAAGAAAAACAATCATCATAAGTCTACCAACCCAGGAACATAAGCGTTTATGTTTTTGTGTATTTTCCTCTAGTCATTTAATATTTTAGAATGGCAATTTTCTGATTGATCAGCTGTTCACTCTTAACACAAGATTTTTATTACTGCACAAAGAAAGCCACAGATTCACTAAGATATTGGTGCAAAAGTTAATAGTTTAGGGGCTGGGGATTTAGCTCAGTGGCACAGCGCCTGCCTGGCAAGCACAAGATTGTGAGTTCGATTCCCTGTACTGGAAAAAAACCAAAAAAACAAAAAACAAAACAAAACAAAAAAGTTAATAGTTTAATAAATGGAAGAAATGCCTTGGAAATGGGTTATAGTTTTGTATGAAATTTTAATGTAAGAAAAAGAGAAGGATCAATAACAAAGAAATGCATTTCACAAATTAAGGTGTAGCTTTCTCTTACATAATAATGCAATAATAAATGTAGAATTATTAAAGCATAAATACTTAACAGTCTTGAACTCCACCCATTCTTTCCTAACCCTTCTCCCAGGGAGAATTCCTTTAAAAATGTATCAGATATTACTTTTTAAAATCTAAATCGTCCAATGGCTTTCAATCTCATTCAGACTATGGCCAAAGTTCTTTAAATGATGCTTAAAGTATTACCTGATCTGAACCCTGCTGTCTCTGCCTTACCACCTTCCTTTCCTCCTCTAGTTCTCTCACTAGCCTACTGCCCCTCACACATGCAAACCTCTATCCTTCTTCTACCACTGTGTCTTTGCAGGTCCTTGTGCTCAAAGTGCTCCCCAAAGGAGTCTCCACAGCCTGCTCCGTCCTTTACTTCTGATCTCTTCAGAAATGATAGGAAATGATAGGAAACTTCCCTCACCATGGTATTCAAGACAGTAACTGAAAACACTCTTGCTTTTCACTGCACTTTCCTCCCATGTTTCTCTTTCCTCCTTAACCCTTTTATTGTGGTGTATTAAATTAATTATTACCTGGTCTGCCATGCACTTCTTTATGGATTATCTTTCCTTATTAAAGTGTAAGTTTTCTAAAGACAAGGACTTCCTGTGTTATTTTCTGGCCACGGTTTATCTCTAGATCCAGATACAATGCCTGGCATATATTAGGTGTTGATTAATATTTTTGTTTTATGAATAAATTATTGGATAAACAAACAAATTTAGCACAAATGGAAGTGAATGGTAGCTTACATTTTAAACAAAAAGTGTTTTCTGAAAATGAATGAATTAAAAGAGAATTATATAAAGACTTTCAAAAGAAGCCCATAAACTTTAACCTTTAAGCAGAAGAGCAATACCTATATTTTACATTTTAATTCCCTTTTCACAAATGAAGAGAAAGATGAAGAGGAAAGAGAAGCAAGAGATTATCAGTTAAAGGGAGTTTGATTTCCCTCTGTTGTGATCTGTTCTTGGGCCAGATTCATCAGTTAAATTCCCTGGAGGGCAACTGCAAAATCCAGAGCAGCAAACAGAGTGAGAAAATGAGTGGTAAATGGATGGAAAGAAAGAGATCAGACTCAGAGAACAAAACAATACAAAGTCGGGCCACCGCTGACCAAGCTGGACTCATGGCTGCACACTGCAAAAATACCATTAATAGTGTAGGGACATAAATGGCATTTTAAAGCCAACTGTAATCCCCTCTATTTTTTGTTGCTCTGGAAAAGGAGTATTTACAATGGCTTTCTCTGTGCTTCCCACATGGGATTTAACCACTGTTGTAACCTTGTATTGTTCATTGTGAAGCTGCAGAAGTACAATTCTACTGCGTTTAAGCCACTCTGTAAGGGAAAATGCAACTGTCAGCTCAGATGGCTTTATGCTGTCAGAGTTTGGTGAGCAAAACCAACTCATTGCTCCTCACCATCCCCACATGAGGAGAGAAGCTGACAGATAGGAGCTTTATCTTCCTGTAATAAACTCTTCCCATGCCATGCTGTAAGCTCACTGAAGCACATGCTGGCATCACCTGTGGAAAGCTAAAAATGACTACCTTCCTGGTTCCCTCCAGAGTTATCATTTACTTATCCTAGGATACTGCCTGGCCAGGAAAATTTGTAAATACTCCCAGGTGATTCTTGCATGAAGCCAGTGGTAAGAGCTCTCACTATAGGTTTCCATTCTCTTTTTTTTCCTTCTCTCCCACCCCCTCCCACATATTTTTGTTTGTTTCTTTGTTTTTGGTTGGCCTACCCTCCCGACAATATTTTTCTCTTTCCTATGATGTACAAGTTTTGATGCAGGCTATTTTGAAAATTAACCTCCTAACTTCAAGAGCAAGGCTTCCTAGCTTGGGTTAACCAGTTCCTTCTGCTGTCCACATTCACTGGTCCAGGGATGAGTGAGTAACATAAATATTCTGTGTGGATCTCAGGCCGTTTGCTCAGGAGTCTAGGATAAGAACGTGTTTTTTCTTCCTTAGGACACGACAGTATGTAGATGTGAAGCTGGGAACCACCATATGGATTTTTCTGTGTGAGAAAAGTAGGCTGAGGAGGTGGACATTTCATAAAAGGAGATGCAGTTAGGGAAACTGATCTTCAGGACATTGTTAAGCCCACTCTACTTCTGGGATTCCAGATAGGTATCCATGGAGGGCCTTTTAAAGCAGCTAGAATTGGATAAAGATAAAGTACCCAAATTTACCCTCATGTGCCTTAGTTAAGGAATAAGCCATGATCATCATTCAGTATTTACAGGGGCCTGAAGCAGTATTATCAGGCATTCTCCATGATCGCCTCCTAGCATGTTGCACAAATGGGTCAAAAGCACTGTCAGGAAGTGTGAGATTCCTTTACAAACTGGAGAAATGAAAGAAAGGTTTGACTTGAGCTTTACTAGTTTATTTGTTTACTTGAAAAGCTATGATTGTATATTTTTATGGAGTGCAAAGTGACATTTTGATTCATGCACACATAACAGAATGATCCAGTCAAGTTATTTTAGTAGCTTTCTCACTTCACAAATATATTATCACTTTTTGGTGATGAGAACATTAAAAATATATTTTACGAAGTTGGCATGTGGAAGTCAATTTGATTGAGCAGTTCTCCATACATTTCATTTGAAATTTATAATTGTAGCCTGCATCTCTGTGAACAAAAGCTCAGGGTTCATGTCTAATTTTTACCTAATGTATATCTAGTCTGCCTATAAAATGTGGGTTCGGAGTTCACCAATGCAGTAAACTTGTGGTCTCCATGACCTATGATCCATGAAATATTCTGAAGTAATATTATGTTATAACCAAAACATTCATGCTTCTGCCAGACTGGAGTTGAAATTAAACCCAAAAAGGTACTGGAATATTTCTTTCAGCTTTTCTCCTGACATATTTGTATTACTTCTTCTTAGTCCAGAAACTAGTTCTTTCCAAATGACCAGACATGATTCTCTTGCATATTTTTAAGGTTTTCCTCAAATTGAACCATTTAATCTAGGAATCAAATTCTTGCCTTTGAACCTGTAAGACTTTGAAATTTTTATGATCCCTGAAACCCATCTTAGAAAGAAACTATAGTCTTGCAAGGATTCTGAAGTCTGATTAAAAAAACAGCCTTCAAATATTACCCTAGTTTCATGTGGAATGCAATCATTTGGATTTTATAGGCTGATTTCACTCAAATTGACAGAAAGGCCAAAGTCTCAGAGATATATAGAGTTTTCTTGTAGGCAGCCGCCCATGAAGTGAAAATCCAGGGGAAATCAAATTTATTTAGTTCAGTCATTTGCCTCCAGTAATGACTTGCTTTTGCAACAACCATAATATTTCTCCACCGTTATAACGATTTAGGACATTTTTGTGTATCAGATTATTTTCACTTCAACACAGTTTTCCCTGCCTTGCTGCCAAACCAATCCAGTCCTCTGTGGTTTTGTCAGTTCACATGAAGGAACAATTGCCAGCCTCCACTGAGCAGGTGAAGTGCTCCATCATGACTGGTTATGCTCAAATCATGAGAGTTTTTCCTTCAACTCAAAGCAGCCTTACGTTTCCTGTGAAAGCCTGTGAGTCACAATACGGAGACCTTAGTTTTTAGATTATTAGGTATAGGCAGAGATAAGAAACTGGCATAAAGATTCTCGGAGAGGTACCTTCTAATTTATGGAGAGTACTAGAGTGGGCTTAAGGATGCATACATTACCCCTCAACTCAAGTCCTTTAGCTTCGAGGCTCTATGATGCCTCAGAAAGAGCTGGCGCTGGGGCTTGTATATCATGATTGGACCCCAGGCCAGAAAAGGAAGCTGGTCATCTCTCAGGAGGCTTTCCAAAAACTTATGAGTTTTGTTTTTCTAACACTTTTATTATAAAACATCACTTATGTATTTATGTATATATCTACATCTGTACAAAACGTCTTTTGACTAATGGAAATGAATCACATGACACATGCTTCTTTGTAAGTATTTATGGCTTCATATTTTATGTCTTATTTAAGAAACCCCTTTTTACTCTAATATCTAAAGATAGGCTCCAATACCAGTAATGACAAACCTTTTAGAGCTTTCAATAATACAAACAGTCCACTGCAGCACCTGTGACATAGGTTGGCCATGGCTGCCCTAGACTCACACACTCTCTCTCTCTCTTCCCGTCTCTCTCCTTCTATCTCTCTCTCTACATAATTAAGTCCTTTAAAATTTATTTTTTCCCTTTTTTTTTTTTTCTTGTTTTTTCTCGGTACTGGGAACCGAACTCACGACCTTGCGCTTGCCAGGCAGGCGCTTTTGCCGCTGAGCTAAATGCCCAGCCCCCATTTTTTCACTTTTAAGGGAATTTTAAAAAAACAAGCTGGAGAGCATTTACCTTTAAATTTTAGATCTGGAAGATCTACTTAGATTTCAAGAATTGACTTTTTGTCTTAATATGTGTGCATTATGAGTTTGCATTTGAAAATTTATTGACAATTGTTTAAGCATGGTTCACTGAAAAGTCTGTGTTCCCTATGCTCTCCTGCAGCAACACCTTAACAGATCAAACATCCATTTATGCTTTCCTTTGGCTCCAAACTCTCTCTTCTGTCTCATTGATCTATATTTGCCAATACTATATCTTTATTACTATAGACTACAATAGAGAATAATTGACCAAATTTTCTCACCTTCTTTTCCTTCAAAAATGTATTATCTATCTAAGCTTTTTTTATAATTCCATCTAAACTTAAAATTCAGTTTATTTTAAAAATTGTTTTATTAGTGTATGTTTATAAAACATATTAAGAACATTCACTGTGGGTAACACATAGAAACTCTTGCTCTATTTTATTTTCCTTTATCCCTCCTCTTGCCTGTTTCAATTGATCCTCTTAAAATCTTTAAAAAGCCTGTCACCTGGTTACCTCGTATCATCTATCTTCTATTTGGTCTTTAAATTATTTATATATTTAAATCAAGACTAGACTTAAGTTGAACATATAGAACATTTTATGAAGAATCCATGAACAATGTATATCTTTTTGTTGCTCTGTGATGTTTTTTCTGTGATGTTTCCCAATAGAATTATACATTTTATACAGAGAGACTAACATAGCTTTTATTAGATTCAGCTACATGTTTTAGATAATTTATATAAAGTTATAAATAATAACTTTGAACATGTTTTGATTGTATATAAATTTACCACTGATATTTATATAGACCTTTGTATACATTTGCCTTGCTAAGCTCTTTTTATACATTTGAATCCATTATTTGTATCTTTCTCTATATTAAGTCATTTTGCTTATGAATGAGAAAGTTTTAATTTTATTCAAACTCTCCTGCCTTTTGTTTTTCCTTCATTGCATTGGCTGTGATCTTGAAGAAAGTGGTGAGGCTGCAGAACTTTGTCTTATTACAGAATGCAAAGCTGTCAGTGTTTAGTTATTAAATAATATTATTGTGGAAGGGTTTTTTTGTAAATACTCTTCATTAATGACGTTATTTTGTATTCTTAGATTGTTATTTTTTCATTACACAAATCTTGTTTCTTTTTTTAACTTCATTTGTGCATGTTAGCAGGAATGAAGGTTACATTCATTGTAGGGAATTAATACGTATATGTAATGCATCTCAATTCATTTTTCCCTTCTCTCCACCCCTTTTATTTTGCCAGCATCCAATTCATTTATTTATCTTTAAGACTTTGACACAGGTAATTATATTACATATAGTTTAAGAAGTAGGCTAATAGGCCAAAAACATATAAAAAATGTAATACAATTGTGGTGCGTCCACGTATAATTTTAGATACATTTTCAGCATTGGATTATCATAATTTATTTTTCTCTCATTTCCTGTTGTCTGTCCTTTATTGTGTTATATTTATTAAGGTTTCATATAAAAGAAACCATGCAACTTTGAAGCTGTGTGTCTGAGTTACTTCACTTGTCCTTGTGGTCTTGAGGTTCATCCATTTTGCTACAAATGACTCAAGTTTGTACTAATGGCAGAGTAGAACTCAGTTGTGTATAATACCTCATTTTCTGTATCCATTCATCTGCTGATGGACATACATGCTGTTCCTGAAAATTAGCTATTATGAATTGTGCTGCTATAAATGTGGGTATGTAAACATCACTATAATGAGATGTCTTTAACTCTTTTGGGAAGATACCTAGAAGGGGAACAGTTGCATCAAATGGAATTTCTATTGTTAGGGTTGTTTAGAAATTAATCTCCATAGCAGTTGTATTAGTTTACACTTCCACCAACAATGAGAAGTGCTCTTTTTCCCCCACAGGTTCACCAGCATTTGTTGTTGGTTTATTTCTTGATGGTACTCATTCTTTCTGTACTGAGATGGAATCTTAGTGTTGTTTTAATTTGCATTTCTTGAATGGCCAACAATGTTGAATATTTTTTCGTGTATTTATCGGCCATTTGTGTTTCTTCATTTGAGAAATGTATATTCATTTAAGATGCCCATTTTTATTGTATATTTAAATTTTGAGATTTTTAATTTTTTGAGTATTTTTAGTTAATTATTTTAGAAATTGAAGAAGGAACATTAAATGGCTTTTTGGAGTATATGAGAATTACTTTTATTTCACACTCCATTATTTACTTACTCTTTTATGCTGGTAGGGATTGAAGACTCGGCCTTACCACTGAGTTACATTCCCAGCCTGATTATTATATTTTTTTAGACAAGTGCTGGCTAGGCAGCTAAATTGTCCAGGCTGGAATTAAATTTATGATACCCCTGCTTCACGCTCTCAGATCGCTGGAGTTATGGCCCTGTGCCACCACACCAGCATTGATTGTTATTTCAGTGTCCTAAATGATTAAATTTTTAGTGCCAAATCAAATTTTTACTCTGTGGTAAACTGAGCTTTGCTACGATGCAATATCACTTTTTTTAGTACTACCTTCTTAAAATTGTGTATTTGCTAGTGTTCTCTTTAGAATTTTTGATTCACAGTCATTGATTTATGATAGACTTTAATTTTAACTGCTAGTCTAGTCATTAACATTTTAAAAATATATTGAAGTTTTACACTAGTGACACAATGCGGTGCTTGCACATGTATGTTTGATTTATTTCACTTATGAGTATGGTATCTAGTTGTGACCATTTAAATATAAAGGCCTCGAGTTTATCTTTCTTTACAGCTGAGTAATATTCCATTGTATAAAAGTACCATAATTTTCTTATCCAATCCTCGGTGGATGGACATTTGGGTTGCTTCCACATTTTAGCAATTACAAATTGTGCTGCTATGAACATACGTGCACATATATCACTGTGATATGATGTTTTTAGATCTTCTGGGAAAATACCCAGCAGGGGGATAGCTGGGTTGAATGGGGCCTCTAAACCTAGTTTTCGGAGGAATCTCCAAACTGATTTCCACAGTGGTTTCACCAGTCTGCATTCCCACCATTGTGTCACTAGTGTAAAACTTGAAAGAGTTAATTTAAACTCGGAGGTATGATAGACACTGTGAAATGATAGGAAACCACCGAAGAGTAAAGGGCTTCTGGGATGTGGGAAAAGAGAAGGGAAAGAAGGAAAAATTTTGTATGTATGTATATACAGGATAGATAACATGGTTGTTCTTCTACCTGCTGTTTCTGTGCTGAAAGAAACTGTCAATGAGTCTTTGGTTGACCAGTATTGCATGTCTATATCTGTTTTCATGAGAAGCCACTTTGAAGATATCAATATGTAATACAACCACCATTGTTAATTCCCTACCACTTTGTTTGTAACTCTGTATTGTCTGTATTGTGCTTGTGATATGTTGTAAAATGTTGTATGTCTGTTAATGTTTCCCTCCTTTTATCCTTAAAATAAAAAAAAAATATATTGAAATATAAATACACTAAAAGTGCATAATTTATACAATTTCAAACTATGCATGTATATATCTTTCTATTTTAGGTATTTACTTTAGAAAATGGAAATATTAATTTATACAAGCATATACCACTATTTCAAACAGCTTTATTGTAATATACTATATAACAAAACTATATACAACCCAAAGGCCCATTAATAAGTAAATGAAAAAGCAAATTGTTTTCCATTCATATACTTCAGTACAACACTGTCACAATAAAGTTAATGAACCTATTTATTACCCTTCAAATTTTCCTTATGTTCCTTACTAATCCCTTCCTTTGACCAGTGAAAGCCTTTATTCTTCCATTCCTCACAATCAAACTACATTCTGTCACTAAAGATTTCTTTTCATTGCCTAGAATTTTATATAAGTAGAGCTGCATACTGTAATTCAATAAGATACTTTTAATTCAGTATTATTTTTCTGAGGCTTATCTATGTTGAATATATCAACAGTTTATTATTTTTATTCCATTACTTTGGCATAACAATTTGTTTTTCCATTCACTTTCTTACTAACGGACATTTGGGTTGCATATAGTTTTGTTGTATAGTATATTGCAATAAAGCTGTTCTAAACAGTGGCCCATGCTCGTATAAATTAATATTTCTGTATTCTAAATTAAATACCTAAAAGTAGAAAGGCAAGGTCATACGTTAATATATATTTATCTGTTTAAAGTTAATTTTCAAACTATTTTGAAAAATGTTTTGTATCATTTTACTTTTCCACTAGTATTATACAAGAGTTCTGCTATTTCTTTTCAACTCTAGCCATTCCCCTAGGTATGTGGGAGTAAATTATTAGTTTATTAATGTGATGTTCTCCAACAAACAAGCAGCTTGAATATCTTTTCATATGTCATTTTCATCACTAATTTCACTTTGTACAGTCTCTCTTCAGGTCTCATGCTCATTGTTGTAATTATATTTTTGGTCTTCTTGGTATTGAGTTTTGAGATTTTTTTTCAGATTTAAAATCCAACTTTAATGGAATATTCTTTTTTATTTTATTGGTACATTTTAGAAATACATAATGATAACATTCATCACAGAGAGTTAGTACCTACACTGGCTATCTCTTGACTCTCCTTTTACCATTCCCTCTTCTGCCTTTACCCCCTCTCCCCTTCTTTATTTACAAAAGCTTGGTTTCTATTTTTTCCTTCTATTCTTTTTTCTCTTGTCCCTTCTTTTCCTTTTCTCCTTCCTCCTTCTTCCTCTTCTTATTTGAACATTTTCTCTATATTTTCTGTGTATAATCCCCTTTACACATATGGGATTTGCAAATATTTTTGTCCAATCTGTGTGTTTTTGTTTATTATTTTAACAACATACTTCAAAGAACAGAAATACTTATATTTCATGGAATCTCCTTTATTGGTTTTTATTATTTTATAAACTACAATTTTGGTCTTGTATTTAAAGGCTTTTAATTTAGCCAAAAATCAACAATGCTTGGACTGAGGTTATAGCTCAGTGGCATAAGCACCTGTCTGGCAAGTGCAAGCTCCTGAGTTTGATTCCTGATACCAAAAAAAAAAAAAAAAAAAAATCACCGATGTGTATTCTCATTCATTCTTTTACAAAATGTATGGTTTTAGAATTCATGTTTAGGGTTATTATCTATCTCTGAGTTACCCTTAGTATCAAGTGTGAAATATGGATTGAATGACATCAATGCAAATTAAATATTTTGCCAAATTTTAATGCTAATAGCACGACATCTTCATTACTGTAGTTTATAGTAAGTCTTGATATCAAGTTAGTATGAATCCTTCAACTTTTTCTTTTATTTTTAATGTTATTATGGCTAGTCTAGAATTTTTATATTCAATGTCAATTTTTAAATCAGTCTCTTAAAAAATTAACTGATATAAAACTCTTGCTGAGATTTTTTTGTTGATATTATGTTGAGTTTAGAAAGAATTGATGTGTTAGCAGTACCATTGTCCAACCTAAGAATGTATATCTTCTTTGTATGTGCCTTCTAATTTCTCAGTACTTTTTACTTTTCAGTAAGCAAAATTTGTGCATTTATCAGATTTACCTGTAGGTACTTAATAATTTTGATGAATTCATAAATAGTATTTGTAATATATACATTTCTGATTATCAGTTGCTAATACATAGAAATTCCAATGATTTTATATGTTGATCTTATATTTGATATTCTTGCTAAACTCACATAACTGGGCTTATGAGCTTTTATTTTTTTTAGATTCCATAAATTTTACATGCCAATTCTTTTTCTAAACATAATGACAAATTTACTTATTTCTTTGTAATAATGTATCATTTATTCCCTTTCTTCCTTCACTATTCTGATGGGATTGTCCAGTGTAATGTAAGATATTAGTGGTTAGCACAAATATTTCGTTTTTGTTTTGACCTTTGAAAAACAAAGGGCTGGATATATAGCCCAGCAGCATTAGCACCTGGTTGGCAAGCACAAGGTCCTGAGTTTGATTCCTGTTACTCCTCCCCAAAAAATAATACATTAGTTTTTCAACTATTAGAATGATGTTAATTGAAATTTTCTTATAAATGAGATTTACATATTGAGAATATAACTCTGTGTTATTTTTTTTTCTGGGAAGTTCTTAGCACACATTGATGATGGTTGTATGATTTTCCTGGGTCTATTGAGATTATCACATTGTTTTTTGAGAGTGTATGTTTTTTAGCTTGATAATAAGATGAAATACATTTATTAGTAATTAAATGTCAAGTCAAATTTGTGTCCATGGAACAAACTGAAAGTGATCATCGTATTTAGTAATTTTTATTCATTGTTGGATATGTTTCCTAATATAGTTTGAAAATATTTTCATGTATGTTCCTGAGAGCTATTGTTCTATGGTTTTCTTTTCTTATAATATCGTGGTCTGGTTTTGCTATCAAATACTGTTCTCATAAAGAGTGTTAAGAACTAATTGCTTTGATTTTCTGGATGAGTTTTCATTTAGTTATATTTCACAACCTGTTATGTGTTAAATATTTATAAATAATCTGTGCATGATTGAAGTTAATGTACATTCTACAGTTGATGAGTCAACTTTGTTAATTAGGATTTTTAAATATTTTATAACCTGCCATTTTTGTATAGATTACTATCAGTTCTAAAAGAGGAGTGTTGTACTTTCAAATTTTGGAGTTTTATCAATTTCTTATTGTATTTCTATGAATTATTGCTTTGATTCTTCTGGAACTTTGAAATATGCATATAAAAGTGCTGCATTGTTCTGCTCATTGAATATTTTACCATTTTGAAATGTTTCTTCTACTATGATAATATCTGACTAAAAGTCTCTTTTGGTTCATATTAATGTACTTATATCAGTTTCTTATTCATTAGAATTTCATAGTATTTCTTCTCCATCTGGTGACTTTCAACATTTTCTGTATCCATGAATTTTAGATATATTCCTTATAAACAGAATAGAATATTTTTCCCCAGACTGATTACCCTTGAAAAAAAACACAAACTAAAGCTTTTTTTCTGTTTGTAGTCAATGTAATTACTGACACATTTACATTTGTTTTTACCATTTTCCATTATACTTTCCATTTGCGGATTCTCATTATATCTCTCTTCTAATTTATTTTAGAGGATTGAATGTCTTAATGATAGTTTCTTTCATTATTAGAATAAAACTCAAACCTATATATCATTTATTTGTAGTAACATTAGAATTTGTAGCATGCACAATTAACTTATTAAAGTTTATAAATAATCAGGTATTTTACACTCTTCATTGAAAATATTAGATCTTGGTGTGCTTTTACTTTTTGCTTCAAAGCCTTGTGTTCCCACAGCCCTAGACAGAAAGTCAAGTGAGATATGAATACAGATTTGCCATGTCTTTATATCTGACTTTCTGCTTCAAGCTTAGCCTAGTAAAGATGCACATATTGATGTACTTTTTTGGTCTTAACCAAAATTTCATCATAGAAATTAAGTGGACATTTAAATGTTATTCTAATCGTTATGAAAATGGTTGGACAACACTTCGAGCCTGTTTATGTGTTTACCATAACTTGAGTTCTTTGTTCAGAATTAAAGTGGTTTTAAAAGTTTTTTTGATTATAGTGGTCCCCCCCACAGCCCAGTTACAATCTCTCAAATATCAAAGAGAAACCTTGAATTAAAACTTCATCCAAATTGTGAGAAAGAATGTTTTTCAGACATTTGGAGCAAAGTCAGTAACTGCCTTGTCCTGCCAGTAGGCTACATAGTAATCATTAGTCACTTCACTTAAAAAGTAATCATGTTTTAACGTCACAATATTTATTTGATTATTGGTGCTATTTTGGAGACTCCAGGACATGGTAGGGTATTGATACTCTATTATATTTCTAAAATCTAAAAAACTGAGAAGTACATATAACTGTAAAATTTCTCAATATAGGAACCTACAGTAGCATATCTGAGTAACACAATATACTTTCTTATTTCTTTTTGAAGCTTATTTAGTTTTTGTGGAAAACTATTTAGTGGCCAAATATAAAATCAAAGTCTGAGTTTGATTTCGGAGTTCTTCTGACAATTTTGGCTCTCTAAATATATTGTCTTCATGAGACTATGGAAGGACTTGCTTTGTCAAATATTAGACACATGTAACTGGATTTAAGGAATCTTTAGTCTTTAAAATACAATTTTACTAGTGATCATTCTCTTTACAAAATATGGATTTCAATGTGTCATTTTCACACACATGCACATAACATATTTTGATCATTTTAACCCGTTACCTGCTTTCTTCTCCTATTGCTGCCTTCCTCTTGACAAATACTAATTTCCCCTTTCTAGCCTTCCTTTTCTTTAACCCTCCCTCTCCTCCTCCTCCTCCTCTTTGTCCTTTTCCTCTCTTTCCTCCTTCATTTTCTTCTTCTGCTTTATATTCCTTGTTTATGGGAAATGTGTTATTCTTATCTTTCCAAGTCGACAACTTCATTGATCTGCAGTTCCATCCATTTTCCTGCAAATGCCATGATTTTGTTCTTGTTTTGAATTTAATTTAATTTATTTTAATTTTAAAGATAAAAAAACTAACAAAATAACAACAATGAAGAGCATGCTTGTATCTGGTAATCAGAACAACTGATCTGAGAACAATATGCAGTACAAGAACCACTGCTGAACTCCTCTCATCTTATATGGTGAAGCTCTGCATTATTTCCAGTGTCTTTTATTACTTGTTAGTGTCTTTGATTGTTTGATCAGTCTTACATTCTTACATCTGATGGACTGAGCAACTTCATTGAAGATAACAGTATGTAACGTAGCAACAATTGTTAATTCCTATCATTTTGTTTTTAGGACATGATTTTGTTCTTTATGGCTGAATAATATTTCATTATGTATGTTTGCCACATTTTTTCTTTTCATCTGATGATGGGCACCTAGGCTAATTTCATATCTTGGCTATTGTGAATTGTGCAGCAGTAAACATGTGTTTGCAGGTATCCCTATAGCATGCTGTCTTTAGTATATGAAAAGGAGTGATATACACGAGTCATGGTAATTCTACCTTTAGCTTTTGGAGGAACTGGCCATACTGATGTCCATAGGAGTTATAATAATGTAAATTTTCACCAACAGTGTATAAGTGTTTCTATTCATCCTGGATCCATACCATAATCCAAGGAATTGAGTATTCTTAATGATATCCATTCTGGCTGGTGTGAGACGAAAACGGTGTAGTTTTGATTTCCATTTCCCCAATGGCTAAAGACACTGAATATTTTTCCTTCTATGAATTGACAAGTTGTTTTTATTTTTGAGAAATGCCTGCTCAATTTGTTTGCCTACTTGATTTGTTTGGTATTAATTATTTTTCAGTTTTGTATATATTCTAGATATTAGTCCTATGTCAGATGAGTAGTAGGTAAAGAGCCCTCTCCCTATTCTTTAGATTGTATCTTTCCTCTTTTGTCAGTTTTTTGGCTATACAGAAATTTGTAATTTGAGGTAATCCCATTTATGAATTGCTGCCACTATAGCATTTGCTAGCCTATTTGAGTCCTATTCAAGAAGACTTTGCTTATGTGTATGGCTTGCCTATGCATGTTTCCAATTTTCTTCTAGTACTTTCAAAATTTCTGATCTTCTGCCTATGTCTTTGATCCATTTTAAATTGACTCTTGTATATGATGAAAAATAGAGCTCTAGTTTTAATGTACATATGGAAAGCCAGTTTTTCCAGAAGCATTTTTTAAGGAAGCTGTCTTTTCTCCAAAACATGTTTTTGGCTTTTTGTTAAGAACTGAATAGTTGTACTTGCATGGGGTTGTTTCTGCATACTCTATTCTATTCCATTTATCTACAGTAGACCCTCAGAATTGGCAGGTGTTACTGTGTTCCTAGAGCACCCACAAATTGTAAAAAATGACAAATTTCAGGTATGGCCAGAAAAGTGCCTATAAGTGGCTATTTTTATAGTTTAAACTCTATGCTATATCTCTGCAGTTATGTAACATAACAAAATACCATATTAATAAAGGCTTGGAAAGTGTAGGGCATTTGGCAGCATCTTAGAGAATTTATGACTTTAAGAACATTAAAAATATTGCAGGTAGTTACACATGGTATAATAATCTGGTATGATACAGGAATCCTGCACGAAATGGATCACAGGAAATAGCCAATCAGCAACAAGGAGAAATGAATAACACTCTTGGATTGGCTACTTCCAAATCTCACCCCCCCAAATTGCAGAGGATATTTCCTGTTTCTATGAAACTGCAAGGATTTTTGTGAACAGTGATGCCCCCACAACACACACACTTGCAACATCATGCTTTCCAAACTCATAACATATGTTTATAATGAAAATTTATATTTTATTGTAGCAGTAACCACCTGTATGTCTCAGTCACTGAGTGAGATGTGGGGATACAGGAAGTGACCTTTGTGTCAACCCACTTGGTACCACAAACAGCGTGTGTGTGCAAAAGTGCCAACAGGTGTGTTACACCACATAGTGGTCGGAGTCACATTTTCAGTGGAGGCGTCATTGGGCATAATGGGGGTAACATGAGCCCATACCATACTTTTGCAAGGTAAAACTGAATTCACCACAACAGAAGGCAGGTGTGGCTCACGTAGCTGCAGTTGGGAGACACAGGAACTATTGCTGTGTATCTACAGCTTTCCACATTACTTTTTGTTAAAAGGAGTATCATGTTGGATATATAATACTCACGCTTATGTTTTAGAAGTATTTCTATTGATGAATTACTAATCTTAATTTTAAGCTTTGTTATATTAAAACTGTGTACTTCACAGGAAAAAAATCAATAAGATGGAGTATTGAATATTTAATATTCTTGCATGTTTATAACAAGCAGCACAATTTTCATCAATTGTCTTTTTTTTGTTTAAAAAGTAAAAAAACACAAGAAATAAATTCCTATCTGAACTACAATGAAGACATTACTAAAACAAATAATCTTCCTTTCAATTATCACACCTAAGGCAGTTTTCACACATAAAAACAGCATATTCTGCAAACACTCATTGCTTACACTGATAGCAGATGTGTTTTGCTTTCTTGTCTTTTTTGATAGGACACACATATTACACTTTCAATTTAGAGATTTATCCTGGAACTCAGCCACCAGGTCTGGATTCATATAGTAATAAACCAAATGATGATGTAAAAAGACCTGTTGCTCGTATCTCCCAAAGTAATCAGAATGCGACATGTGACAATTGGTTTACCAGTTACCAACTGATGTTACATTTACTCACACAGCACAAATCGACCAGCATAGAAACTGTTCACAAAACACCGCAGAATTCCCAACGAAATGTTGCAAGTTCAAAATAGGAAATTGTACAATACAATATTTAGATTTCAGACAGACAGAAGAGTGGCCTCATGTATAGCAAAAAATATCAAAGTGGTACTACTGCTGATGTCAACATTGTACTACAATGGCAAGATTGACAGAAGAAACTCAGAAAAAATGAAGCCAGAGATAATAACTTTTTACAACAAAACCAAAGGCGAAGTAGAAACTGATGATGAATTATGCAGCAACTTTGATGTTACTCCAAACACAAAGCATTGAACAATAGTTATGTTTTACTCTATTTTAAACATGTGGAGCAGAAACACTTTTATAGTTTATAACAAGTTCAAAATAGCAGGGAGACATTTTCTTAGCCAACTGGGACTGGAGCGTATACAAGATCATCTACAGCAGAGAAAGAACAAAATGTTTCCATCCAAGGAACTAGGCAAAAAAAACCATTCTGCAGCACATTGTTGATCTCACAGTTGAAGAGGGAGGTGTAAGATCACAAAGATCTACTACAACCATAGGAAAACCAAAAAGATGTCAGCTGTGCCCTACAGAAAATGAAAGGAAACCAAGACATGTTTGCTATCAGTGTAAGTGATACTTGTATATGGAACATGCGGTTTTCATGTATAAAGACCGCCTCTGGTGTAACAACTGAAACAAAGATCATTTGTATAGTAGGATTTTGTTTATATTTTTATTGAAGTTCACATTGGAATTTATTTCTGATGTTATCTTTTCTATTTTGTAAGCAGGTAGACAGCTGATGTGAAAATGTTGATGTCTACTCTCAGTACTCATTTCATATTTGATATTTTATTTATTTTATTTTATTTTATTGGTACCTTATTTTCCTGCTAAGTACATGTTTTACTATAGGGTGAAAATCTCCTGAAAACAGAAGACAAGAAAGGTGACAGTAATGGCCTGCCACACATGAAAGGAAAGCTAAGCACATGTGCTGTTAGTTCATCGGTACTTGTATATGGAACATGCAGTTTTCATGTGTGAAGACTGCCTGGAGTGGGAGGATTAAAGCAGAGACTTTCTGTGGTAGACTTTTATTTGTATTTTCATTGTAGTTCCCATAGGAATTTTTTCTGATGTTGCTTTTTAGGTTTTTATAAGCAAATAGTTGATGTTGAAAATGTTGATGTTTATTCTACATACACTGCATAATAAAAATTGATAATTTATTTTATTGATATTTTATGTTACTACTGAGTACACATTGCATCATAGAAGAACTCTCTGACAAAACAAGAGCAGCAATATAGCAAATATGTCCTACTAAAAATGACAGGAAAGCAAAACACATCTGCTGTCACTATAAGCAGTACATGTGCATGGAATGTGCTGTTTTTGCATGTGAAAATTGCCTTAGGTGTGATAATGGAAGCAAATGTTATTTATTGTAGAGTTTTATTTGTATCTTCATTGTAGGTCATAAAGGAATTTACCTCATTTATTTCTCTCATTTTTAAAAACATTTTAAAAAAAGAACTGCAGATATTGAAATTTTGATACTTATTATAAACACTCACCAATACTAAAAATCCAATATTTCATTTCATTTATATGTTTTCCTGTGATGTACATATTTTTAATATAACAAAACTCAAAATTAAAACTACTAATAAAAATTGAAACACTTCTAAAAAATAAGCATGAGCACCACATACCCGACATGAGGCTCCTTTTAACAAAAGTTAACATGGCTCAGGTCCTACGGAAAAATGCAGGAAAAACTGAGCTTGTGAATGCCAAGCCACTACTTTCCCACGGTATACTGTGCATGTCTATTTTTGTACTGGTGTCATACAGTTTTTGTTACTATGTCTTTGTAGTAATATTTGAAACAGTATTGTGATGAATACCCCAGGTCATTCTTTTTTGCATGGGATTATTTCAACTATTCTAGGTTTTTGTTTTTCCAAATGAATGTTAAGAGTGTTTTTTTTTTTTTAATTCTGTGGAGCATATCATTGGAATTCTGATAGGCATTGCACTGAATCTGCAGACTGCACTTGGTCATATCCCCATTTTTAAAATTACTAATTGCGCTGAAACATGAATATGGGCAGTCTTTCCATCCTCCTATTGTCTGCTTCAAATTTAGTGTTCTGTTATTTTCACTGGTCAGATTTTTCACCTCCTTGGTTAGATGGATTCTTAGATATGTTTTGAAGCTATTGGCAATGCAATTGTTTTCCTTAATTTTTTCTTATTAGGATTTATAAAATCGATTGATTTTTCAATGATGATTTTGTATGCTGCTACTTTGCTAATTTGTATTATGTTTTAAAAGTCTTTTTTGGTGTTTTTAGGATCTTCTAATAGAACAGTACATCATTCCCAAAAGGAATTCTTCCTATTCTATTTGTATCCCTATTATTTCTTTCTCTTGCTTCATTTCTTTTAGTTAAATTTCAAGCCACATATTGAAGAAGAGTGGTGAAAATGGACATCCTGGTCTCTTGCTTCTGGAGGAAATTTTTTTTTAATTAGTATTATTTCAGTGTAGGTTTCTCATATATGGTTTTTATTTTATTGATCCTCCAATATCTAGTTATTTTCAGTGATTTTTACCATGAAGGACATTTAATTTTGTCAAAGAATTTTCTGCACCAATTGCAATGGTTATTATTTTCTTTTTCAGCCAAGGTCTCACTATGCATTTCAGGCAGGCCTTGAACTCATTTTGTAGCCCAGGCTGGCCTCAAACTCAAAATGATCCTCCTGCCTCATCCTCCTGAGTGCTGGGATGATAGGTGTGTGCCACCATGCCCATTGATCATGTTTTTATTGTAGACTCTATTCATGTGGTATATTACATTTATTAATTTGTATATGTTGAGCCATCCTTGCATCTGTGGAATGAAACCAACTTGATCATGATGTATAAACTTATTAATATGTTATTGAATTCCTTTGGAAATATTTCATTCCACATTTTACATCAATGTTTATCAAGGTATTGGTCTATACTATTCCTTTTTTGCTGTGACCTTGTGCATGTATTTTTATTTCCAAATAAAATAATTGGTGACATTGGCATGTACAATAAGTGTGGAAACTTCTTTTTTTTTCTGCTTCATAGACTAGTTTGAACAGCACTTAGGCTAGTTATTTCTTGAAAGTCTGGTAAAATTTATCAATGAGTCCATCTGGTCCTGAATGTTTTTTCTTGAGAGACGTTTACATTATTGTTCAATGACAGTGTTTGTTATTTGTCTGTTTATTCTTTTTATATTTGCTTAGGCTTTGTAAAGGGAGGGAGAAAAGAAGAAAAGAAGAAAGATTAGAGACCAAAAAATAACACTTGGAATTTAAAACTATGATAGTAGGTGGGAACACAGATAAAGGTATAAAGACTCCTCAGCTTATCAGTTGACTTACATCACAATAAATCTATTGTATGTAGAACATACATTGTATATGCCTAGACTACTGAATACTATAGCTTATCATTACAGTACACAGTAGTACATTTGTGTTTACCTTCATGACCATCAGGGTGGCTGACTACCTCGGCCTAGCATCATGAAAGTGTCATACTGCACACTGCTAACCTGAGAAAGATCAAAACTCTAAATTCAAACTGTGGTTTCTACTGAGTGATTATCACTTTCTACCACTATAAAGTCAAAAATATTATGTGAAAGCATCATAAATTGGAGACTGTCTACTCACACACAAAACCACATATTTGCTCACATACACATGTGTACACATGCTAGGAGAAAGTTTCAGTGATATATTTGAGAAATTGTTCCAGGATATAGAATAAGAGAACAAACATTGAAAATAGAGAAAATTTAGAGGATCAGTTTAGTAAGATCTACATTTGAATAAACAGCTTTTAAAATAAGAACAGAAAATAGAAAACAAAACATGTTAAAGGAAGGTTGTAAAAAATAAGTAAACAAAAGTCTATGATAAAGGAAGCAATTTTCTAGAATGAAAGAACCCATTGAGTGTTCAGTCAGTAATTTTAAGGCATATTAAGCCATTTTATCATCCAATATTAGAGCACTAAGTATAAAGATAAGGTCCTTAAACTCTCAGAGGGGTAAAAGGATTGTTCCAAGCAATGCACATTATAGATCACTGAACAACTCGTGGAATGGTTTTGAGGATTTTGACCACTAATTTTCAAGTGAGCCTGGCAGTATCATTTTATGCTAAATAATACGGCTACTTTGAGTTGTTTGCTTAGCAAGGGATATAAGTAAATTACTATTTCTTTTACTAAGACTGGTGGTTCTTTATTAATGCCACTTGAGAATTGTTAGGCATGCAAATCTGGAAGATCTACTCTCTCCAAGCCGCTAGCATGAGTTGCAGTCTCCAAACTCCAGCTACCTGCCTGAGTAATTCCTATACATACTACAGTTTAAAAACCACTATCTTAGAAGATGTTATTGCAGTGCTAGTGAATATTGAGTCTACATAATCTCTCTATATCTGAAGTTTTCCACTGCAAAATTTTCCTTTGTAAGGATAAGAATATTATCCACTTTTTTTTTTCCTAAAAATTGTGATTGCTAAATATGAACTTTTCTTAGCCATGGGAAGGGCACGGATGGAAGACATATGTATAATTACATGTGCTTGCTCTCCAAATAAGACAGCAATAATATATGCAAAACATTAGCACAGCCTATGTAATGCTGAACATAAATTATCCTGAATATGTGCAAACACAAGGAACTGATAGTTTTCATTTTCATGGGTCCATATATTTATTAGAGTGAAAAAGATTAATTTTGACTCAAATGTAACTTACCGAGAATCTAATATGTGCCAAATTGTGTCTTCTAAATTCTCATCTACTCTGTGATTGGGCCATTTTATCATTTGGTTTTTGGAAGCCCTTGAAGCATTTGCAGACATCCTTCTGCATATACTAAGTCTTGTCTTTCCAAGCAAAACCAGTCTGAGTATGTCAATTGTTTCCCAAGTGATATGGTTTTAGGTCTTTCAAAACTCTGGTTGTCTTCCCCAGATCACATTCAAGCCTCCTCACATGGTGATTGATTTCTCATATTTAAATGTTTAAATACATCAGCAATGATCTGACACATGTATGGTACTATTTCCTTTCTTATGGACACCTTATTCTTAGCAGAAAAAGCTAAGTTCTTCTAAACCTACAGCCACCTAACTGTAGTTCAGATAAACTGATGTCACCCCTGACATGATGGTTTTTACCTTGTGTGTTATTTTGTTTGCTCATATTATTTATTATTTTAGTAGCTTTAATCATCATTCCAATCTTTCTTGATTTCCTTGAACTTTGACTCTATCTTCTTTCTTTTTCATTAGCTATTCCTCCCATATGTCTGTCATCTACAAAGCTTATAGTCTTACTTTTATGTCTTTCTTCAAACTGATAAAAATGTTGGGCAGAAAAAACACCCATAATAATGCACATAATACTAATCTATATTTGCATGATGCTAGACATTCACAAGGGACATTTATATACATAATCTCATTGGATACTGTAATCCAGAGTGGTACAAAAAGCAGTCATTTTGTGGTTGGTCTTCTATTATCAGTAAAGACCCTGATAATAAGAGAATGTATGTCACACCATTAATGCTAGAGTTACTATATTACTTAATGTTTTAAATAGCTTTTTGTTTATAGTTCTAACTGAATATAAATTGGAGTACTCCTCACTGTATTACTATTTAGCCCATCTTGATGCATCCATAATTGTTAGAAGCATGAAAGACTGTTATTCTGGAAGAAATGAGTTAAACTAGGTAGGAGAGACCACTGAGGAGAGTGGTTCAGAAGGTAAATTGAATCCAGGAAGCTTCTCCTCTAAATGCAATGTGTGCAGTGTGCACCTGGGGAGGGCAAGTCAGGAAAGTTGGTGGGAAATCTACCCTGTAGCAGGCCAGGAGGCACCCAGGATACCCTCCAGTGACGTGTAGGGTGCCACATGCTCTTTCTTTTGAAGCCTAATCTGGAAGCCTAGGAATGCATTTGCTGATGAAATAAGCAACCAAGGCCAGAATAAAGTAACACCCTTCTTTGCTTTGAGACATGATTTAGTCCATTCTCACTACTATGAGACCATCTCATGTAAAGGTGTGAATGTTTGGTGCCTCCTTCAACAGTAGAAATTTCATATGGTTCATCTAAAGCCTTCAGGTTGTGTTTGAAAGGTTTTAGAAGGACTCAGGTAAGGAAATGTACCTACAGTATTCATCATAACTTTCAGAGTAAAGTTCTTGGGAAAAATGATTTTAGTTTAATATTTTAGATATTTTATTATTTTGAATAAATTGCATATTAGTTCTCAAATAGCTAGCAAATCTATTATATTGTTTAATTCATAGAAAAATATCAAATACATCCAATCAAAAATATATATTGCAAAAGTTCTTTGTGCTGGGCGCTATAGTGGGTGCTAGAAATAAATGAATGAGTCCAAGTTTCTAACTTCAAGAGTTTGGTTCTCAGTGGAGGGGATGTGCAAAACTGACAAATTATAATATAGTACAATTATTTTCAAATAAAAGTATGGAAAATAGAGAGCAATTATTTTGCCATTTAAGGTAAAAAAGGCTTTCTGGATAAGATGAAAGAAGTTCTGAGATTTGAAGATTAAACATGAGCTAGTCACATAGACAGGAGAGATAAAGAGAAGCCAGGAAAAAAGAATAATAATTATGCAAAGGCCAGAAATACAGGGATAAGGGAAGTATGGAAAGATGATGGGAAGTTAAAGACAAAGAATTTAGAAATGTTTTCTTTTAGTGATAATGTTATTTTTGTGATAAAAATCTCAAAACATTTTTGATTTTTTTCAAAGGTTTCAACACTGTAATATTTCTTTGTGTTCTTTTGCATTTAATTTCTTTGTGTTTCAGTAAGAAAGTATGGATGCTAAATTTCTTTTTAAAAAGAAAATTCATGCCTTGACTGAGTTACCTAGCTTTATTTGCATAGCTATGTACACTTTAAAATTGAGCACAATAGCAAAACAAACAATAATATCCCCACCATTTATGAAGAGGTATGATTACACACTTTAAAACTCAATTTTATTGTGCATATATGAGGACTGGTTTTTGATTGCTCATTTTTCCCCCAAACACGTAACAATTTCATTCTTCATCTTAAAGTTCTAAGGTTCAACTATATTTGAATTATCCATAAAAGAATCATATGTATTTTCTCTTTATAAAAATTTCCCCATACTTCATAACTTGAAAATGACTACAGCAATTTGTGTGCTAAAGAGGGGGAGGGCTCTTTGTTCTCAGAAAAGAGCAAGGGAGTTTGAGAATCAAAGAATAATTTCTTGAAAGAAAAAGGTGAACAGGTCAAAATAGAAGGTGCTGCTGGATGTTGTTTTGAAATGCTAACAATAGATTTTTTCCTATTGCCTTTCTGGTGATGTGTGAAATAAAGCTGTCAAAGGCTAGCACCCCAGAGACTTCCTGTAGACCCTCTTTTAAATGCCATAAAGACCCAATGTTCTCCATCTGTTCTCTTTTGCTTTAGAGTTAGAGAAACACATCAGATTGAAAGGAAGGTTAAAATCTAAGCTAGACAACAAGGAGATGGCTGAAAGGGCTTGTTCACCCCGCAGTGTAGTGAAAGCTGTTGGTTCCTAGGTGTAAGTTACACTTTGCTGGAGTCTTCTGGTCTTCTAGAAGTTTGAAATCAAAGAGAAGCCAGAGTCTGATGTAGTTGAGAGCAAGTGGTAGTGCCTCTGTGGTATTGCTCAACTGTGATTCAGAGGCCATACAGAGGCACGTGGATTCAAATGGGAATCCCTAGGAAGTCCCCAACAGAAGGCTTCCAGTTGTGTTCTGTCACAGAAGAAAAAGTCCAGAGGATCCAGAGTTCCCAATTCAAAGAGTGTGAGAGACACGTGACCTTTCCTGCAACTTCTGTTGTTCCTACCCATCATGCCCTTCGCGAGACAGCACATTGAAAAGCCGCCTTCTCTCATGCAGGTTGCTTTATCACACTGCTAGAAAACCTCACAGTCTAAACTACATATAAAATCAGGTTACTTAAAGGTGTCTAGCCTCCTTGCTCATAATGTATGAATCATTTTCTCCTAAAAGGAGTGTCAGTTTAAATAGGGCCTCATTCAACTCTTTCTCTCTTCTTTCCCCATCTCTCTTTCTTTCTCCATCTCTCTCTCTCTCTCTATATATATATGTATCTAAACACATTTTAAAATACAAATCCATACTGACGGTCCAGGGGGATCACACTGACAATACGGACAGAATTCAACAGGAGATAATGTGCACTAAAATGCTGACAGACTCCAAGTTAAGCAGATATTAGGCAGAACACAGTGAAAGCTGAAAATTAGGGCAGAGAGGAGGACTTGGAAAAGAATCAGGATTTATACAATTACTGAGTGAAGGCTTGGCATAGCTTAGTTTGGAGAATTGCTGCAGATTCAGCATAAGTTCAGGATCCAGGAAGGTAAAATGGTACTTGAGTGAGAGGTGGCTTATATTTTGTAAATGGGATGATTTATTGCTAATAAGCTGACTGAACTGTGTTAAATTATCGTGTGTAATCCAGCAGTGCCTGACATTGTAGTGTGAGTTTATTGTGCATCAAAATCCATCTGCCTAAGCAAAGCTTGCAGGTTGCTAGGCTCTTAGGCTGAGGGGGTGCTAAGAATATCATGGCAATTAAATGGCCTGAGAAGTTGTAGCGAGCTGGGAGTTTCTCCTGGAGCAGCTTTGTGAAATGAGAAGCTTCTCTGTTCCTTCGCTCTTTGCTTACTGTCTGAACGGAGATAGCAGAGAAAAATAAACAAATAACCTTTACAGAAAGGAGACAGCTGTGCTGAGCAGGAGCGAGAAATAATTCCTCATCTGTCAGGACCTAGTGTGGCAAAAACCGAAAGGGCCACCTAAGAACATCCTTTACGGGTACCACACCTTCTGCTAACGTGTGTTCTGTTCTGTTTACTTCTAAAGACGCTACAGAAGGTCCTGCATGCTCTAATCGTCTCTTTTTCTTTCCCGAAATGCACTATTTTTACCCTCAGCCCCCACAAACCGCTCTCCACAGCGGCTCCTCCCATCTGGAAGCCATCCTCCCCCAGTGACATTAATATTAAACGAGTTCCTCATTCGGTCCATACGTCTGACCTAGCACTGTATCATTTTCTTTCCTCCTGGAAGACACCAATTTGCATTTTATCACATCCACCCCAGCCCATATGGGGTCATCCTTCAATCTTCTGGATATTTTTAGAAAAAGAAGATTTTGCTATGAGCATGAATCTGATATGTGTGGCATTTCAACTGAAAGTTTGGCTTTGTCGTGATAGGCTGCAGCAGAGACTGAGAAGGGGGTTGTAACTATTGTCAGGGAGAGAAGGTATTAGTCGGGATTCAGGAAACCTGTAGACTGCTTTCCCCCTGTGTGCTGAAATGCCAAGTAAAATATGCTCAGGAATGAACCTGACTGAGAGAAGGTAGAGTGAACCAGATGCCACAAGACTGGAGTTAGAATCTTATGAAGAATATTTGTATTTTAACCAATTAAAACTTTTGGGGAGAGTTACTGGTCTTAGAGCACTAATGACTTTCTTTGTCAGGATTTGTTTAAGATGTTACTTTTGACCTTTCATCCTAGACATTTAGATGACATGCTGAAACTATGCAGCAGTGCCATACACTGACTAGTTAGTGTCTATTCCTCCACTTGAATAGGTGTTTAAATTTAGGTGCTGCTCAAGTCATCAGTTTACTTGTCTGTAAAATGGGGGTATTATATTTGATTATCTCAAAGGCCTGGTTAATTCTGCTCCTGTGTACACATAGGCATTGTATAATGCATTGGTGGGTATATCAGCTCCTTCTAAGATAGAAGAAACTCTTAAAATAGGACTAGTAAAATCTTGATCACTTCTTGGTTTTACCTGGAAGTAAAATTATAACGACAGAATGAACAGTTATTGCATGACTCTCAATATCATGATAGCTGCTTGCATACCTTCTAAGGAAAAGTGTACAAAATTATGTACTGTCTTCTCCTGGAGGCTGATCGGAATTATACAGAGGAAGGCAATCTCAAAACTTTCTGCAGTTCATTTATGATCTTTTGAGGAGCCAGAGCAGTGAGTTGGTTGACACTATCCCCTACTGAATCTCTGGGTGTGCACTGGCAGGCTCTGATCTGGGTTGGCGGTGGGGAGGAAAGTTGCTCTGTGTAATTAAAAGAAGGAGAATGCTGTGGTTTGAATATGGAGAGTGTCTCCCTTAGGTCCATGGGATCAAGGTTGTTCCCTGAGGCAGCACTATTAGGAAAAGGTGGAACCTATGGGTGGTAGGTCCTAGTCACTGCAAGTTTGTCTCCAATATGGGGGACTCTGAGTGGTGCATCTTGCAGCCTCTCTCTGCTTGTCTTCCACAGTGCACCACTGTGACTTTCTGGCACTATGTTGCCCTCACCAGAGGCACAAACGCATGGGGCTGCATGATCGTGGACTGGAACCTGCAGAAATGTGAGCTCGATAAATTATAAATTAATTGTCTCAGGTACTGATGAAGCAGATACTAACACAGGGAATATCTTCTCTGGGGTTCTACGACAAGAAACCCCAGAAAATATTGAAGCACACAGTTTGGAGAGCTTAGCAGGTCACAAGGACCTCTCGCCTCAACTCATCAGAAAAGCTTTCTACAAGAAAATTACTTAAGAAAGCTTGATAGAAAAAGGGTCAACTAGACCCCTCGGGTGAGACCCGAGTGAGGCAGGAGGTCACTGGAAGACAGTATCACAAGAAGAAAGGACTGTCTTACATAATTTAGGAGAGCACTGGAAAAGAGATGGTTGATCAACACGTATACATAACTTGTCTCATGTACCTAATTGTCTCTACCTTCTAAAGAAAATTACCACCCTCGGGCCACATCTTCATATTCCTTCTGTTCTTATGCCTGAAAATTGTAGGAAATTCCATATATATAAGCATATATTCCCTTTAAATGTTGCAAAGTCAGCTTTAGGCTCTTGTGACATTAATTTATAAATTATGAGGACTAATTGCTTACAAACTACGTAGTACACTACAAGAAGAGTCATTTATGTGTTACAACTTCTATCTATAACATAGACTGAATCCTAATTACCAAACACTTCTTTCCAGGAATAATATTGGAATGACTAAATGTTCAAATCTCTCACCCTTCAAATATTCCTCAGTCTTTGAAAACATGGGAGCTGCTTAGGCTGGACATAGATTCCAAATGGGACAGTTGAAGAATGATTTTATAAAATAGATTTTTGGGGAAAAAAACTAATGTTTATTGAGGACATGTTCTTATTGTATAATGAAGCTTGGTGCATAGTAATTGCACAATATATGTTAGTGTCAGTAGTGTGATATATGTAGTTATAATTTAATACAAAGTTTTTAAACTATTATCTCATTAGAACCAAACTCCTTCAAGGTGACTATTATTCAATATTCCCTGCTTAATCTATATTTTAAGAAACACCAACTAGCAAAGTCAATATATTCCTTTCTTTATACATATTTATAAATTTATAAATAGGTGGTATATAAATATTTGCAATATGTAATAAGCATATTTTAATGTTTATATATGTATAAGAAAATATTTATGACCTAACATCGATTTCTAGGTAGCAATGATTACAAAGTGATATCAAAATAGAAATTCAGAAAGAATTTTTAAATTATTAACTGATAGTAACACAGTTTTGAGAGTCGTCACAAAGGAAATACTTGAATGGCTGACGTTTAGGTACAGTACCATGAGTCACTACTTGCATTCTCAAATCTCTCTCTTCTAAAGTTTATAGATGACTTAAGCACTAAAATCCACTTACACTAAACAATTTATGTTAAAATATCACTTAAAATGTTGACTACGGAATTGTTAATGTAAAGATATCTTTTAAACATGATTAAAACTTTCTATTTCCTTTAACCTTATTAGTCACTCTTTCTTGCCCCTATTGTTTAAATTTTGCACTGCCAAAGGAGCAATAACTCCTGATTATTTTTTCTTTTCATTTTTAGTTTTGTATTAGTACATGCTTACATTTCTCCCGAGGAATTAGTACATGTACATAACTGGCTACTTCTCCCAGAGTTCCCAGCTCAAGGTTTGCTTTGTTGGAAAGTTTCCTGCTGCTGTGATGTGTCAGTTCCTTCATCTCAGATGAAGAAGCTCTGTGCTCGGGGCTGCATGGTCCCCTGCCTCACTGATAACTCCAGGCATAAGAGAGCAGTTGCTGTCTGAGCTTCTGCAGGGCTTAAGCTACTCCAAATGCTGGATGGTATTCAGGTCACCACTCTCCTAGGACCTGTCATGCCCTGTGGTGTAAATGCCTTGCCCATACTTACTTGTTCTCCTATCTGTGGCAAGCAACCCCCTACATAGTTCCCAGTCCCTGCCGTTCATGGCTTCATCATCTTCTGGATAAGCAGAACTACCTTGCTTCCAATGGAAAGAATCTGACCAAAGGGGTAGGATGTCATTTCTATGATTAGGCTACATGAGCTTTTTCATTCCATCAGGCTAAATTCTCTCCAGTTGAGTTCTCTATGTGCACAGTTTGATGAAATATGGTGCCACTTTTAGAGAAGGACTGAGGCAAGCCAAAAAGCCCCCCCAGAACTGAGGCCCTCAGTCACCACAACAATGAATGGAATCTTGACTATAACCAGGTGAGTGACCTTGGGAAACATCCTTCTCCAGTGGAAACAGTATTAGAGGTCCTGGCTGTACCTTGACTAGAACCTGTGGGAGACCCAGAAGCAAGATTTAGCTGGGCTACACCTGGACTCAGTTTATAAAGACTATAAGAAAATAATGCTGTTTTAAGCTTCTAAGATTGGGCTTAGCTGGTTACATAACAATAGGTAACTGATACACTGTCTTATTAATTTAGACTTTTTAAAGATCATGGTCTGGACCTTCTCTGTATACATATCTGTATTTTACTCATGCAGAGAAGATTTGCCCTCTGATAGACTTTTAGCATTCCATAATTTACTACTCACCTCTCATCCCACCTATCCCAAATTGTTTCTGGTACCTGACTGTTTCTTCTTCTCGTATTTACTTACAAGTTCAGTCAGATTCGGGGAAGTCTGTCTCTTATTTCCTCAACTATCCATAGCCCCTCTTCTGCTGAGCTGTCTGCTGCTGAAGCTTCTGTTGTTTATGAAACTGCAGGAGTATCTCTCAGCTCTTCCTTGGGCAGGAAATAAGTCCAGTGCCTCACTTTAGGAACTGCTTCCCTCTGTAGGGCACTGACATAGAGATTCTGGATCACTCAAAGTGTTAGGGCAGCTTAGGAAATTGTCTGGATGTCCAGAGAAGCTGAAGCAACTCTAAAGTCTAGGCTGAACAAAAAGCCTGATTTCCTACTTATAATGTAAAATTTTAAAATTATTATGTATTAAAGTTACCAATGTTTTCTAGAGAACTGCTTTATTTACATCTGAAGTTATAATATAAAATATATTTTCTTTACTTTTTAAATTTCATAAATTTTGAAATATCCCTTATAATCCTTCTTGGACCCATGAGTTAGTTAGATGTGTGTTAACTTCTAATTATCTGTATATTTTCTGAGAATATTTCATTATTAATTTTTAATTTAATACTAATTGTGTGATTTTGATTCTTCTAAATACAATAAAATATGAGGATACTACAAAATGATAATAATGAAAACAGCATGGAACTGGCATAAAATAGACACATTGACAAATAGAATAGAATACAGGACTCAAAAGTATCCCACACATGTAGGACTACCAATTTTCCACAAAGGTTTCAAAAATACACTGCATAAAAGCAAAGCCTCTAAGATAAATCAGATCAGAAACACTTGATTTTATACAGTGGAATAATAAAATTAGAACTTTATCTCTTTCTATGCACAAAAATTGACTAAAAATGAGTGGAACACTTAAACCTAAGACCTAAAAATACTAAAAGAGAACATAAGGGAGGAACTGCTTATCTCTTATTTATGCAATGATGTATTTTTAGATTTGATAGCAAAAGAACAGGCAATAAATGGAAAAATAGACAATTGAGATTACATCGAAATCAAGAGTCTTATAACAAAAGAAATAAAAAGATAACCTTAGGAACTGGGAGAAAATATTCAACATATATTTTATGGAATTAATATAAAAAATATATAAACAACTCAAGCAACTTTAAAATAAATTGTTAAAATGGATAGTATGTATAAGTGTATGTGTGTGTCTGTCTATGTGTATATATTTATTCTGTCAATATTATGTATATATCAAGATAAGAAAACTTTTATAAATGTTTAGTACTAAATTTATTGAGATGTCATGAGATTAATACAAGTTACCTTGGCCTCTACATTTCCAAAAGGTGTTCTGAGTGGTAGGCATTAGCTTCCAGTCATTTTTTAGTATAGTGAATTGTTGAAATATGTATACACTTTTGGCTGTCTCTATATATCAGAATAAAATATGCAAATGGCCAGCAAAATTTTGAGGCTAATGTAAATCATATCCTCAGTCGGATCTCATTTCATACCAGTCAGAAAGTCAGAATAGCTATTAAAAAAAAGCAACCCTGAGCAACAAACGCAAACCAGGTAGTATCAGAATCCTGGATTTTAAGTTGTATTAAAGCTTCAGTAACAAAAACAGTATTGTACTGGAATAAAAACAAACATGTGGAGCCATGGAAAAGAATAGAAGATGCAGAAACAACCCTGGGGATATTCAGCCATCTGATCTTTGACAAAGTACCCCAAAATATGGAGGTACTTTATTCTGGAGGAACAATATTTTCTTAGGGAAATTGATTGTGTTGGGAAAATTGGCTAGCTGCATGCAGAAGATTCAAGTTAGACCTATCTCTCACCCTGTACAAAACTAAAATAAAAAAGGATCAAAGATCTAAATATGAAAACAGAAACAACCTACTGAAAGATAAAATTAGGTAAAACTTAAAGCCATAAGCATAGGTAAAGACTTTGTAAATCAAATTCCAATTGTACCGGAAATAACATCAAGAATCAGCAAGTGGGATTCTATCAAAAAACTTTTGCACAGCAAAGAAAACAACAAATAGAATGAAGAGATGACCTACAGAATGGGAAAAATAATTTTTCTAGATACTCTATGACAGAGAACTAATATCTAGATTACATAAACAATACAAAAAATCAGGAGAAGTTTCAATCAAAATAAATACACACTTCTTAGAAGAAATACAAATGGCTAATAAATACACAAACAAATATTTGACACCTTTGGTCATCAGAGATATGCAAATTAAAATACCACTGGTATCCCTTCTCCACCTTTTGGCTAAGATCAAGTGTAGTATCAGTTATTATCAGTTCAAAAATACCACTGGTATTCCATCTTACTCCAGAAAGAATGGCTACCATGAAGAAATCAAACAACAACAAATGCTGGAGAATCTTGAGGGGAAAAGGCACACTTACATTGTTGGTTGGAATGTAAAGTAGTCTAGCCACTATGGAAATGAAGATGGACATTCCTCAAAACTGATACTATAAATTCCATTGAACACAGGTATTCTGTTTCTAGGTGTCTTCCTAAAAGAGTTAAAAGAAGTCATACTATAGTGATACCTGTGTACCTATGTTTAGAGCAGCACAACATATAGTAGTTAAACCTCAAAAGCATCCTATATATCCATCAACAGATGAATGGATAAGGAAAATGTAGTATTTATACACAATAGAATACTATTCCCCCATAAAGATGAATAAATTTGAGTCATTTGTCAGAAAAGCAATATACCTTTAGACCATAATGTTAAGTGAAGTAATCAGACACATGAATTTCAATACAACATAGTTTCTCTTGTAGGAGAAACCCAAAGTATAAGTAAGGAGTACAGTAAAAGATGAACAATAGGAAGCAGAGAGATAGGTCTTTTACAAGTGGGAAGGGGAACTGGAGATGGGGGAGGGGGAGAGAAGAGAAAATTTAATAAACATTATGTATATGTACTGACTCCTCAAGATGGATGTGATCATTATGCACCACAGATATGTACTAATAACAAAAGGCAAAAAGTAAGTGTTGGTGGGGGTTTGGAATAAAGACAACACTTACAAAGTGTTGGTGTGGATGTAAATTGGTATAGCCATTATGGAAAATTGTACGGAGGTTCTACAGAAGCTAAAATAATATCACCACATGATACAGCAATTCTATTTATAGATATTTACTCAAAAGATCTGAAATTAGATATGAAAGACATGTCTGCATTATTACATTCATTTCAGTGGTATTCACAACAATGAACTTATGAAATCAACCAAAATGCTCATCATTAACAGATGTATGGATACATATTCACAATAGAATGCTACTACTCAGCCTAAAAACAACTGCTGTTGTGTGCAACAGGGTTGAATCCAGAATTAAACAAGTTGGGCAAAGATAAAACTTCATGTTATCTCTCATTTGTAGACTTTAAAACATGAACTAGTAGTAGCAGAAACTATAAGGGTTATTACCAGAGATTAAGAGAAATGGAACTAGGATAAGTTGTTAAATTGCCAAGGTCTGACTAAAATTGAGGGTGACTGGTTAAAGTTAAAAAAAAGAGAAAAAAATTATTAGAGGAAGAGACACGTGACATTAATCCCCTTCAAAAATCCACTTTCTCACTTTGAACACAATTATCCTATCATTCTTGCTTTTTTCTGATGTAGATCTGGAAAGTTCTCTTTTATGAGTGTCGGTAGTTGAGCTAACGATGTCCTGAATTTATTCAAGATGTTTACCTTACATGCTTGACTTGACTTTAGGGAAGAGCCAGACATCACACTGTGGCTGATATGGTGAATGAGGTGGATAAGGACACAACATAGTGTTTTTAGGATCCTGCCTTTGCATTGGATGGCACTCGGCAGTAGCATTCACTACATTTTTAAAAAATCATAACTCGTAAAGACACTAATGAAAGAGGACTTCTAAAACTGCTTCAGACAGTGGCAAAAATAATGGGGTAGATAAATGCAACATGAGTGGAAATATTCTGAGAAAGATTAATGACAATCTGTTTTTACTATAATAATTTTAACACATTTCCGATATTTATTGTGTTTTGATCACCCCTTGCATACAATTTCTGTGTTTCTAGACTTGTCATCTTCTTTATAGACTGTCTTTATACACTGTTCTTGCAGGCACGTAAAGTTGCTTGCAAAATAACTTGCTCTTTTTTAAGTTGTCTTTAAGTTTATGTTTGTTTAGAAGTCGAGATCTAGATTATCCTTTCTTATGGGTCCTGCACACCTCTACTACTTAGAGATGAACACTCTGAGGTCTTCACTAAAAGCACGAACGAGCAGTGTCTCTTTTGGTTAGTTGAAACTCAAATGTGTCCCAAGCCGAAGTAAACAGCTCTTTAGTAGATTTTTTTTTCTAGTAGTTGCTTTTACCCAGTCTTTTGACAACCTACCCTATGTAGGCTTAACTTTGTATTAAGCCAAAGCATGAAACATATTTTGTAGTTTCTGAATTTCTCTTTCTGGATGGCCCTCTCTTCTTAATAGTCTGCCCTACAAATTCTAGCCACTTCAGTCTCCAACTGCAGTTTCTGTCACTACCATCTAAAAAACTCATTGTATTCTTGCATTTTCCTACCCTGTTCTTGTGCTTTAGAAAGTATCCCTGGGAAGAAACTTTAGGACTTTTGCACTTCACTTATTTACTTTCTCTGAGTGGCTAACATCTAGCTTTGCCCACTCAATGCCATTCGCAATGTCTGAAATAGTTGTTTTATATTTTGTACGGTTTTGTAGTTGTTTACAGCAGACAAGTAAGATTCCTCCTTTTTGATTCCTAAATCAAAATCCCCTACCACCTTCCTTATATCCTAGTAACTTAGCAGAAGGGAACACACACTGTTTGTTCATTCTTCACTTCTCCATAGAATAAGGTGAGTTTAGTGGGTTATACTCAGAATCAATTCTTTCTTTAACAGCTGTGGTTTTCTTCTTAGCTCAGGCATTCTGACTGGTCACTCCTTACACTGGAATGAATTAGACCTTGAGTCCTTACAACCACTAGAGGAGCCCAGGTATATCTTCATGTAAGCAATGGCTCCAACTCAGGCTTAGGAGTTAAGCTCTCACTCCTGGTCCATTATGAGCTTTGACTCAGCCCCATTCTGATTGCCTTGTGCGGGTGCTAACAGTGCACATGGATAAATACATCGGGTATTGGAGAGGCTCAGTTGCAAAAACTTAATGAATAGAATATTTGATTAAAACAGGTGGATTCCTCACTTGGCTCATTCTTTCATCTCTTTTATTGTAGCTGATTAAGTTTGTGCAGAACTTGGCTAAGAAGAACATTCCAAAATTTTGGCATTATCCTCCTGGCAGTCATAATAGTATTTCCCCTGGTGTGCTATACTCTCTCAAAAGTTGTAAATGTCTGCAACAACCATCTGCCAAATGGCAACTTCTCTTTGGTTGGAATGTCAAAAACTCGAGAAATAAAACAAAACAACAACAACAAAAATAAGATGATGAGGGCCCTTAGGGAAAAACCTGAACCAAAGGAGGGAATTGGTTAAATTTGTGAGAGGGCAGCCATTGTTCTGGACTGAGATCCTGCTCTCAGCCTCAGTAACCGAAATGGAGTTGCTCATCTTAAAATTCCATGTCACTAAAACAAAACTAAGTTGTTCTCTTCGCATTCTGGGAGGTCCAAAGAGAGAAAGATAATAGTTATGTCCTCAAAAAGCTAGTTTAAGGTGGTATGGTACAAAGCCTTCCTGGTACTCTATAAAGAAAGTACCTTTGTTGGGTGTGGTGGCCCACACCTGTCAACCCAGTGTTCCAGAAGGCTGAGGCACCAGGATTACATGTTTGGACTCACCCTGGGAAGCATAGTTAGATCCCATCTTCAGTTTTAAAAAATAACAAGGTCTGGGAGTGTCTTTCTGTGTGAAAGCCTGATTTTAATCGAATTGCTTAAAAAATAAAAACACCAAGCGCTCCTCATTTCTGCATCCTTTGGCTCCCTTCTGCTTCCGAAGCCCACCTGTTCTTGCTCAACTCATCAACGTGCCTAGTTACCCTTAGAGAAAGAGATACTGCCCAATAGATAGAGATCTTCTCATGAAAGCCAATCAAATCTTTAAAATGAGTTTATTGAATCTCTGTGTGCTGACAGCAGTAGTCATCTCCTTGCTTTCCTTTCTCCTCTCTGGAAATTTGCTTACAAGGAATGGCCAATTTTCATGTGTATTTTCAGGATGCATCATATGGAAGATATTCTGCCTAAGGACAGCTGTGTAAGCATGGGGAAGAATCTCATGGGCAGCGATTAAGGACCCTTTGCAGGTAGTCTTTACTTTTCTAATTTCAAATTGAATATGATATCAAATCCACCTGTTTCTTAAGGCTAATGAGAAATTGATTTTCTGTCATTAATTGAGATTTTTTTCCCCTTTAGGAGGAGCATGTAATGATTCCATTGCTTTTATGTAAAGTAGACTTTTGGGGGACAGTTATTTGAATATATATATATTCATTCTAAGCCTTCACTTCCCTGGAGAGCAGAGAGGTGGGGTGTTGCTTTTGTACTACATGTGGGCAGAAGAATTTTTGTCATCCCTGAAGCTGCACTACTATGGTCTACGCTCTGCAGCTACACCATGGTTGTGCCCATCTCCCACACCACCATCATCCCTAAGCTAAGAAGACAAGCTAAGAAGATATAGATATTTGGTCAAATTACAAAGACATCCATCTGCATACCACACACAAATGAATGTCTCATTGATTCACCCCGCCACACATAATTTGTGTCTAAGTCGGGACAACTCTTGAATCGTCTGTCACAGTTATTATAGTATATTCTCTAAATAATTGTAACTATTTATAATATCTAACATCTATTATTTTGAAATGTATATTACTTGTACTTTTATAATATGTTTTTATAGTTCTTGCACTTCTGAAAGGAACTAGGATCCCATAGATCTATTGGAATAGAATCTGAGAGAGAAAGACAGACGTGATAATCCTTTGAGAGTTTTAAATGTGTCATTCTGATGGTTTGAACAAACTATTTAAAAGTTCTCCTAATGTGGCACTTTCTAAAAATTTCTTTTCAATTCCACATATTGTTTTTCAAGACTCTTTTTGTGCTTCCAGTGAGGCCCTTCAACCATACACACGGTGGTGGTGTTTAGGGCTGCTCAGAATCTTTTAACTATTCATCACCTTGGAGGTGCAGAATGTCTTACTGTTCTGTCTTCTGTCAGCATGGGTCTTTCTGAGAACCGAATAGTGGCTCAACACTTAGCTGATGATAATGAACCCAAGCATGCAATGGCTAGGAGGGTAGGCCCAGTGTTGAGAGGCTTAGGAGAGAAGAGCAAAGTGGCTGTAGAGTGCAAGAAGAGGATCTCTCGGAGCTGAGTGTCGTGGGCATGCCTGTAATGCCAGCACTCAGGAGGCTGAGGCAGGAGGATTGTTGGGAGTTTGAGGCCAGCCTGGGCTACAAAGTGAATTCAAGACCAGCCTGAATTGTATGGTGAGACCCTGGCTTTAAAAAACAATTAAAAAAGAGCTTCCCTGGCAACCCCATCAGTTGGGTTTTTCACACAGTCCACATTTCTACAATGATGAAACATGAACGGTGCTGCTAGTGTTGTGCTCTATCTCTCTTCTTACGTGCACGCCAGTCTAGTGTGTGGATTTCACTCAATGAAGGTGTAAATGAGGTTTCAATTGTGAGAGGAACTTCCATCTCCAGAGACAGATTGATTTGGCCTTTACTTCTGATGTTTAAACACACAGAGAGTCCTCCACAACACACAGAGCTGCTCCTTCATTTTGGGAGGGTACTGCTTTGGTTTGAGTGCATGGCTCCTGCCTGGATGCTTTACTTGTTTTTGAGATGTGGTACTGAAAACCTCAGCTTGAAGGGAATGCTGTGACTCATTCTATAAGTCATGTGGCCATAGATTTCATGCCCACAAAACAATTTTTAGTTTTTCTACACCACTCTTACTTTGAAAGGAAGTCACGCATTACAGTCTTCATATCTAGGCTCAGTAAAATTAACTCCCACTTTCTTGATCCAAAGTGAGGCACTGATGTTCATAAGAAGGACGGAATTTCAAATGAGTTGATCCAAATTATGAATGTTGGTACTGCAGCCCATTTAGGCAGAAAATAGACTTGCTGCACATTTGTACTGTTATACATTTGAGAGTTACAAAGTTATCAAAGCAAGAGGGCAAGGATGAGGGCACAGAAACTACCTCCAATCATACAGGTGGTTTTTGTTATGCATAAAAATTCTAGAAAGAAAAATTTTAATTATACTTACAGAATCATGAGGAGGGTTCCTGTTTTTGTTTGTTGCGCTTAAGATTAACATGGGGACAGTGTCTTCACTGATTCCGGCCATTTTGTATAGTTCTACTTTCTGTAAAGTCACATTCCAAACTCACTTATTGCCCAGATTAACTCGACCTTCTCTGGTGCCGGAGGGTGGCATGTCGGAGAAGACTAAGGGCTCGAGCCGCCCTGCGGCCACTACAGTGACATCCAAGCCCCGGTGTCTCCATCAGTCAAGTGAGAATAGAAAGCATTTGGTTTTTATTTGACAGGATTGGAACCAAACAGATAAGGAAAAGGAGGTATTTATAAAATAGAAAGAGACTGTGCAATTCCAGTTATTACTTTTATTATCCTCCCTTTCCTCTATAGACTCTGGCCTGCATTAATATAGCACTCTGTTTGTACTATATTAATGTCTATTTGCAAATTGCATTCTAAACCATCTTGAGCCTTTTTCATGACTTATAAACTCTCCAAGGGCAAGACTGTATCTTTGGTTTCTTTAGTATCCAGTACATCCTGCAGCCTTATGTACACCCTGCCAAAGTATACTACCTTGAATGCAAAGTGCCTGGGAAGCAAGTGATGGAGAATAAATTTGAATCATTCACAGATGGTGACAAGCACATCTAGAGTACGCGTCAGTAAGAGGAGGAAGAACAGAAACTGGACAGAGGGCTGTCACTATTGCAGCCTTGAGTGGAAAGCTCAGGGCAGATAGTTATTAACACTAGTAATGGAGTTTAGGGGCCAAACACAGGGGTAGTGAAAAATTTTCTCCTGTCTATTGAGTACAAGTTCTGATGCATTAAGTTAAGTATGTGAACCCCAGCCCTTAAGAAAGAAGAGCTTCTGGTCCTGCAGTGACTCCTTTCACCGGTCTCTGTGAGGTTTGTTATTCTCAGGGACGCTGGGAATCCATTGTGTTTGGCTCCTCATTAAAGATACCATTCCCTCCCTTCAACCCTCAGGCCCAAATGCAGAACAAACCCCTTTGGTACAATGGAGAGCAGCAAAATATAAATATGCTTATTAAAGGCAACAACAGACAAATGAGAAAAATGCAAGAAAAATCAAACAAGTATACGCTAGTAAGTACAGGTTCCTAGGGCATGAAAGATGGCAACTTGCTTCCAAAGTTTTCCAGCTGGTCTAATTCTTGTATGAAGAACTACTACAATTTTATATGTATTTTGTCTTGCTTTCTCCTTCCAAAATACCTATCTTACTCTTATGGAAATTGCCACCACACCTCACTGTTATGTCTGATTTTTTGGTTATGAAATTTATAATGAGGTCCTGCAAAGACTAAAAAAAAATCTAATGTGACTAATTGTGTTACTGTCTCCTTCTAGCTTGACAAGTCTAATCCAGCTAATGTGCCACTCAAACCACTCCTCAGGTCTTCTTCACTAACTTTTTCTTTTTAAGAGATAAACCTCTTTGGCAGGCCACTGCCACAGTTCATGCTTTAACACTGGTACATTTTACAAATAAATGAATTGATCTTTTGCATAAGGTCGTCTCATTTTTTTTTTTTTGCAGTAAAAGTTACATCAATACAGCATGAATTATACATATGGAGAAATAAAGGCAAATTTGTTCACAGTGGAAGACAGCTGATTCTTACATTTGAAGATTATTACATTAATTTTTTTTTTTTAGGAAAACACATGAGAATTTGGGTCTCTGAATTTTCAAATTCAACTCTAGCCTACAGCGAGTTAATTACTAGTTATTGATTTACAATTGTTGTATGTAGAACCTGCCTGTGTTGTTATGGCTAAAATGTTAGTAAGAAATATTTGCTTTCTTTCTTGGAGTCTAAGAGGGTGCGGCAGGGAGATTGCTTAAATTCTCAGTTTGAGGTCAACCTGTCCAACAAAAACAGACTCCCCCTGTCAAATAATATATAACAAAGATATATTCACATCTTATTTGTATTTCCCTGGTTTTACCTGTACCCTTCTTGTTTGCATGTGAATACATAAAGTCCTACATGGTAGTGTTGACTGTAAAGGCTTATTGTAGCCACCACTGTGGTAAGGATGCAGGGAAGGTACAACACAACAAGGAATCCTGTTGTTCCTTTCATCACACCTCTCTGCCCTCTTTTCTGTTGCCCAAATAATGACAACTTTTATTTATTTATTTATTTTAAAAGTAAAAGGAGGAAAACATTAGCAGAGAGACAACCTTTTACAAAATAGCAAAAGAACAGTACAGACAATATGGAGTTACAAACAAAATGGTAGGAAACTAACAATGTTTGTTGTATTACATATTGATATTTTCAAAGTGGTTTCTCATGAAAACAGATAGAGACATGCATATTGATCAGTCAAGGACTTATTGACAGTTTCTTTCAGCAAAGAAATAGAAGACAGTAGAACAACAATGTTAAATGTCCTGTATATACATACATACAAAATTTTCCTTCTTTCCCTTGTCTTTTCCCACATCCCAGTTGCCCTTTAACCTTGAGTACCTTCCTATCATTTCACAATGTCTATCATACCTCCAAGTTTAAATTAGCTCTTTCAGGTTTTACAATAGTGAAACAATGTGGTGCTTGCACATGCAGGTCTGATTTATTTCATTTATGAGTATGGTCTCTAGTTGTGACCATTTACCTATAAAGGTCTCGAGTTTATCTTTCTTTATAGCTGAGTAATATTCCATTACATAAAAGTACCACAATTTTCATATCCAATCTTCAGTGGATGGACATTTGGGATGCTTCCACAATTTAGCAATTACAAATTGTGCTGCTATGAACATAGGTGCACATATATCGATGCGATGTGATGTTTTTAGATCTGGGAATATACCCAGAAGGGGAATAGCTGGGTTGAATGGGACCTCTAGACCTAG
>NW_004955427.1:17911210-17999427 GCF_000276665.1 Chinchilla lanigera | reverse complement strand
TTGTGAACCACCTGATTCTGTGTCTCCAGTCAGTTCAGGACACATATAGGAACCAGATGCAGGCTGGACAGGTAGCAATCACAGACTGCCAGCGCCTTTGATCCCCTAGGGAGTCCCTGTGATGTAAAGCATGGACTTGAAAGGTGGGACCAGCAGCTCTTGGAGCACTTGCTCACTCGGCACTGGGCACACACAGGGAGGGGCTACACGCAACCCCTCCAGCCAGAGAAGTCCCTGGTACTTCTGAGTGAGGACCTCCTCCCTGCCACGGATGCAGGGAGGGCAGAGACACAGTCTGTAATGGCGGCAGGGTCCTGGGTCTCCTGCTCTGCCCTCTGGAAATAGATGGGTAATATCTGGCTCTCCCAAGAGTTTCAGCTGGGAACCGTGGCAGTATGAGTAGAGCACAGACTTGAACCGCAGGACCAGCAGCTTCTGGAACACTTGCATGCTCCAACAACTTTTAAATAAATCACTCATTTCTAAAATTTTATCATTTCAAAAATAATTATAAAATACAATTATATATGCTCTAAATTTTGAGATTGGCTTTTTTCACATTACATAAATTTCTAGAGATGAATCTAAGTTGTTGTTTTTATCAATAGTTCATCACTATTATTGAACAGCAGTGTTCCAAGAAATGTTTGGACTTTGGACTTTGTTTAAATGTTCCCCTATTAGAGAATAGCTGGGCTAGTTCTGATTTTTTGGCTATGGCATATAAAGCTGTTGTGAACATTGTGTGTGTGTAAATAAATTTTCATTTCTCTGAGAAATATGCCCAAAAATACAATTGCTTGGTTACATGATAATTTCATGTTGAGTTCATAAAAGCTGCTTAACTCTTTTCTAGAATAGCTGTCCCATTTTAAATTCTCATGAGAAATGTGAGTTTTCCTGAATCTTTGTCAAAATTTAAAATTGTTATTTGTTTTTTGCTTTAGCCATTCTGATAGGTAGGTAGTGATATCTTATTGCAGTTTTGCAGTATCTGAATGCATCTAATGATGTTGAACATGTTTTCCTGGTCCTATGTGCTATCTGTACATCTTCTCATTATATCTTCCCTTTGGTGAAAATGTATTTTTTCCATTTTATAATTGGATTTTCTGTTTTGCTATTGAGTATTGAGTTGTTTTTAATAGTCCCAATACTATACTTTCTGTGTTCTGTAAAGACTTTCATTCAATGTGTAGTTTGTCTTGTCTTCCTCGCATAGGTTTCAGAGAATAAAGATTTTTATATTGATGAGACCTCTCTGCAAATTTTTATTTTTATGGACCCTGCTTTTGGTGTCAAGTAAAAACATCTTTGGTTAGTTGTAGCCTCTGGAGATTTTTCTATTTTTTCCCAAAAATGTTGGCTGCTTAATGGTTGAAACGTTAATTCATTATTTACTAGGATAAATTTGTATATATGGATTGAGGATTTAGTGGAGCTTTTGTTTTTAGATTTTGATGTTTTTGACTTTTTTTTTGTTTTGCTTGTGGATGTTCTATTGCTTGGGTGTGTTATGTTGAAAAGACTAACTCCACTGAATTGCATTTTCATCTTTATGAAATATCATTTAAGCATATTTATGTATCTATTCCTATTTACTATGTGTTTTACTGATTTGTGCATCTGTTCCTAAGCTAATACCTTATTGTCTTGACTTCAGTAACTATATAAGAAGCCTTAATTTGGAGGGAACTATTTCTCCCTTTTGTCTTTCTTTATAAAGCTTATTGTACCTATTTTTATGACCTGTACCTTAGAGTAAGCTTGTTTATGTCTACAAAAATATCTTGCTGGTCGTTTGATAGGAATTACATTAAACTTATAAATCTGTTTGGGAAGAATTGACGTTTTCACAGTGTTGATTTTTCCAGTCCATTAACTTGGTATCTCTATTTATTGGTTTTCCTTGATTTTTCTCATCAGCACTTTGCTGTTTTTAGCATACAGATCTTATGCATATTTTGATAAGTGCATACCAAAGTATTTCACTTTCTTTGGAGCAAATATAATTGGTATTCTGCTTTTAATTTCTGATCTTAAAGTCTATCTCTTAATATTCATGAACTCATGTTGGCAACAACAGCTAAAAGGATGACATTTTGTCTTGCCATATGATACTGAAAAAGATTTTGAAAACCTGCAAAAAAGGAAGAGTTTGGCTTGCAAGAATATTATACTAGGACTCCTCTCCGTCATGGTGAAGGATGCCTCAGAGAGGATTAGTTTTCTTTTCCGAAGGCATGCATACTAAGGTGAGACTGCCTTCTATGAAGGAGGATGGTGGGGAACATGTTCTTTCAGTCCCATGTGGTCCCCATTGAATTTTTCCATTCTCCATTCTGATGCACAAGGATTCTATGATTGTCTTTCTCTAAAAGTGCATTTTTCTTTTGCGTGGTTACTGAGTCATTTCACTTTGTGCATCTATAACTTTGGACACAGAATAAGTTCTCAGCTGATAAAACTAATAAATAATGGTCACTAAAGGTCACCGTAGCTAGACAAAATGGAACCCTAAATAGACTTCCTAGTTAATAAATACAGCACCAATCACTTTTCGAACAAATTGCTTTGTCTCTTCTCTTAACTATATATTCTGCATTCCCTACTAAATCTTTGCCCTTTCTCCTTAAAGTGGTGTGAGTGATCTCTTGATTTATGCACAGGAGAGATAGCTTGAAAGAATAAAAGCTAGTTTGGACTTGTTTCTCATGCTATACTGCCTTGTATGGAGAGTACAGCGCTAAAAAAAAACTTTAATAAAAAGAGGAAGAAGTGAAATGTGGAGTCAGTAATAGGGTGAGGAAAGGAGGCCATGAGGTTGCAAAGACAAAAAGGCATCCATCCACCAGCTTACTCAACTGCTGGGTTACTACCTGAGAATCTGTACCACTTTAAATGTTATACCTGTTATACCTAGCTCATGTCAACTTAGTAAAGGCTCTATGCTTCTGACTCATTCTTAAGTAAAACAACCAGAAAATTATTGGCAAACAGGAAGACCTCATGAATAGTTGACAAGGAAATTTATTTATAGTATTACCAAACTTTGGTGCACTAATAAAAATTATTAATTTGCAAGGTAAAATGTTCATTTAGCTTTATGTCTGCCCAGTAATTCCTTGTTCAGTAGTTTGCCTTTCATAACTTTGAACTTTTGATATTAAATGATATAAATCATAAATTTTATAGGCTAAAAAAAGTGAATACTGGCTATTTCATGAGATTCACTCAGTGTATCACTGTATGATGCTGTGGAAGGAAAGAACTTGAGCTACCGCATCATACATGTGTTTAAATTCCAGACATGTCATTTCAACTCGAGAGTCTAGAAAGTTACTCACCTTCCTAGTTCTCTGATTTGTAAAATGAGATCATACTAATAGTTTGGGATTTTCTATTTATCAAGTAGGAAGATGGAGCTTTACTACCGCTCAAAACTATTATTATCTGATACACTTGGTTTTTAACGAGATTTCAGGGTAGAAATTCAAAGCAGACATGGAACTACAAATTCCAGGGTAGAAGTTTGGCCCTCCAGGGCAATGTGGGTCAGAGATTTCCAAACTTATGCATCATATTCTGACACAGGTTGCCTCAGAAAAATCTTGCTACCTATATTTTAAATGAGCTCTGTGGATGATTGAGATGTACTTCCACAGTTCAGAGATGTTCCAAATAACAGGCATTTTTGCTGACTTTAAGTCTTATCGTTGAATGGATTTCATTTTGAGCCTTTTTTTCTTTTTCTTATAAACCCTCAAGTTTCCATTACTTCATCCTGTACTTTCCTCCCAGAGAAGGCCCCAGGCTAACTTGGTATGTTCATTCCCTCTATGCTCCAGAGAAGCCTTTTGTTCTACCATCATCCTGAGAAACTGCCAGTTTTTGTGTTCATTTCAAGGAAAACAACTTTTAATTAAAAAGAAGTCAAATAAGATTACTTACTTTTTCTTCTTTTAAAGGCATAATTGTCAGTTTCCATGAGGTCCTTTCTCTGTTTACCTCTCTTTCCTTAAGATATATCAGTTCAGCAACATCCACTGTGTTCACTTCGAGATTTAAAAAGATGTTTCTTGGCTTGTTTCTATTGTCTGTGACTGCCATGGTAAAACAATCCATGCCAATATTCCAGCCTTCTGGGCTGCCACTGATAAGAGCCCCCATTTCCTTGGCCTGGCATCTTGTTCAGACAGCAAAAGCTCTATTACTCTCTGGAGAGCAACTTGAGTCATCTTGATGACTCACTGCTGGCATTCTGCCCTGTGAGAAGGGGTCCCTATCATCACCCAGAGTCTACCTAGTACTGAGCTCTCTGGGCGATTTTATTCCCTGTGCAGTTAAAACATGTAAACACGCACACACATATGCAAGCACGCACACACTCACATCCATGCATGCACACTCACATCCATGCATACACACCCATGCACATGCACACACATGCATGCACACACACATGCATGCATACACACATGCAGGGAAACACACATGCATGCACACACACACATGCATGCATGCACTTGATCTTGTTCTGACAAAGTAAATAGTATTCTGAACATATTTTCATCTGAATTAAAGCTAGCTCATTCTAGGAAACAGATTTTACAAAAGTAGTTTATGTTTTAGTACTAAACATTAATGATGAAGCATAGTTTCCCTATGGATGATAGCAGAAATATAACTTTCAAGTAACTGACATTGTTACTTTATCCCTGCAGCACTGTCAATCAAACCATAAACTGTCAGCTGCAGAAAACTGGAAAAAATCTTTGGTGCTATTAACTCTAACATAAAACTACCTGGTAGTTTGTCATGAAAGCCTCTGATTAAAGTCTTCTGCTTACCGGCAGCTAAATGTATTATGAAGGACCTCATTTAGTTTCAGTTACTTACATTTTACAAAGGATTTCTAAATTTTAAAAATTTAAAACAAAGTGTTGGAAGTACATTGTAAAAGTATGTATCAATTAGTCTTTTTAATATTCAACTATTTATTTTCTTTAAGAGCTGAAAAAAGTACACAGATAAATTTCATTTCGTTTTACCATGGAGCTCTTAAATATTTGGTGATTGATATACAGCCCCACATCTTCCCTTCGATTAAAATAGGATGGAGTTGTTAGCCTTTATATGTCATAGGATTACACATTTACATAATTCTGTTCACCTTCTTTGTAACTTACCTGGGACTGGCTAGATATTCAAGTACATAAATATAGTCTGACTTGGAAAGGCTACATCAACACTGTACTCTTCCTCACACTACACACTATGCTTTGTTAATATCACATTAGTATATGTGAAGGCTTTATTACTTTTTTTTGATTCCTAATAGATTTGAAGTTATTTAAAACTCCCTGTTTTTTTTAACATCAGTTGACAATAAGTCAAAAGTTAAGAAGGTACAAAGAAAAAAGAAATCAGGCTGGAATTAGGTTGGACTGTAGTCCCAGCTCTACCCTTGTAGTTTGGTATGTGTGTGTGTGTGTGTGTGTATGTGTATGAGAGAGAGACAGAGAGACAGAGAGACAGAGACAGAAACAGAGAGACAAACAGAGAGACAGAGAGAGACAGAGAGAGACAGAGAGACAGAGAGACAGAGAGACAGAGACATTCAAGGCCAGTCTCTGGTACTTTGTTCAACTGTAAAATAGGTATAGATTAGATCTTCTACCATCTATATCATTCCTAATATTCTATAATTCAAAGCAACTCTTGTATGTCTTTAGCACACAAGTATTTTAAACAAAACTGTGGATCTTTCATTTTATCACAACAAATACAGTCATATAGTCAAAATGACGTTTCAGTCAACAATGAACTGTAAGTATGATGGGGATCCTATAAATTTAATAGAGCTGAAAATTCCTTTTGTAAAGTTAATGCACAATGCAACTCATTATTCGTGTGTTTGTCATGTTGGTGTAAACCTAGCTTCTGCACTGATGGTCATATAAAGTATATAACACATGTAATTATGTACAGTGCATAAAACTATAATTTTATCATTATTCTATGGTGTACTCTTTCTACTTATAAATTTAGAAAGCTTCTTGTAGAAGCTTTGCCATGTTGTGCAGGCAGTGAGTTCCTAAATATGTTTAGCATGTCTTAATTGCATCAAGTGGCCAGAACTAAGTGATTGGCTTGTGCTATTTCAGATTCTGTAAATACAGTCTATGATGCTCACATAAGGTTGAAACCACCCAATGACACATTTCTCAAAATGTATTCCCATTGGTAGTTTGAGCATACCTCTAGTCACTCTTGTGGTAGTAGTTGTGATTTATTTCTGCAGATACACAGATGTAAAATGTCACTTATTCTCTGAGAGCTCCTGCACTTGGAGAAGAATGAAGCATTCATGTTTCTGAGAGAAAACTTGTAGCAGCTAAGGTTCAATACGGGGGTCCTATCATGACTGTGAGTTATACAAAATAAGACGTCAGAGTGGACGTGACTGTGGGTGTGGCTGAAGGTACTTCAGAAGGCTATTGCCTCAGCATCAGATGGTGAGTCTATTGTCTGTCCTTACTGTATGGCCAGCAGCTAGGAAAAATACTAAATATGAAGTGTGGAAAATAATTTCAGACTAGAAGTTTTGGAGGATAAATTGGAATACACTCAAACAAACTGAATCCCAAATATATGTTTACCTTAACCTTGAAATATTGGGTAATCTGGAGAAGGAGCTGAGCCTGATCCAAGTATGCAGGAGATATTATGTGAGATAGAGGAGCTGAGATCCAGACTTCACTCACACACAAGAGAAACAGCATATTAGCTACAGATGGGAACATGTTGAGGTGATAGCAGGACGCTACACCAACCTTCACTTCTGCCTTCCAAATCTCATATAAATTTCTTTGTGATCCGTGCTAACACAGAATAAATATTAGTAAGGTAATTCCAAGAAATGTGCTTCTGTTTTAGCCCAGCTAACAAAACCTCCTCAACAACAGCATAGTCAGACTAACATGGCATTTAATGGTGTAGAGAAAGAACATATCAATAATCCATAAGCAAATGTAAAACCGGGAAAGTACTAGTACTAGTTGTTTTGATTATATAAAGAAATAGAGTTGTATAATAACTTCACGGTCTAAAATAACATTTTCAATGCTGAGGAAAATAATTAAACTGTAATAACTCCCCATTCAGCATAAAATACATCCAAAAACAAGAAAGTGCTCAATTTCAACATATGACTTTGAGATCACATAAGAGTGCCCAGAGCACTCAATACATTTGTGATGTTTGTAAGGTGGCCATGGATTTTTATTATTTGTTTGCTTATTTATTTATTTTGGTACCAGGGATCGAACTCAGGACCTTGCACTTGCCAGGCAGGCACTTGTGCCTCTGAGCTATATCCCTGACCATGACAATGGATTTTGACTGTTGGAAGAGCAAATGTGCTTTTTCTGGTGTTTCTTGCTTTATTATTCCCTCCTTTTGCTGAGTAAGTTCATTACCCCAATTTCAGACTTAACTTGAATGTCACTACAATGGGCACTCATTCTACCAAACCTCTCAACTCATAGCTTACAATTACTTTTATAGATGGTAATATTTATAATCAATATTATTTTATTGCCATGTGAAGCAGCCTTTGGTTAGCTATAGTTTCTCATTGTAGTTTCAAACAAAGAGATATGAAATTGTAAAGAATCTTTATCCTAAATATAAATCATGATATCTAGTATTAAAATAACACCTATATTTGGAATGCTCTAGGTGAATTCTATAATCCATAAAAAGTAGACCTAAGTGTTAGCATGCCTCTAAGTACACAGCAGATCAAAATATTTTGTTCTCATTCACATTATTTAGTTCTCCAGAGATACGGCTTCATTTGGTTCTGGGGAGTGGGAAGGAGATATGGATAGACTAGAAATCCAAGAAATCGAATACTGTACAGATGATACCACTCTAATCTGAAGGCCAAGAGACCAGACTTAATGTTTTAGCCCAAAGTCCTAAATCAGCAGACAGAGAATTCTCTCCTCCGCAGAAAGGGTTGATCTTCCTGTTCCACTTAGTCCTTCAAGAGATTGCAGGCCAGTGCTAACCCACCTTAGACAACATCAGGAGCGTTCAGGGTGGTATGGCTGTGTTCAAGCCACCAGTTTGGAAAAGTGCATAGATTTTACTGTTAATCTCATCCAAAACATAGTCGCAGAAACATCTGGAATAATGTTAAACAAACCAAATTGGTTTTATATGACATGTTGCATACAATTAAGCATGAGGTCATTAAAGTCAAAGAAGAACTTAAAATAATCTGTACTAACCTTGCCATGGTTTTTCAATCTTAGTTATTCTGTGCTTTCCTTCAACCAGTTTAATCAACCAAAAAAACAAAGGATTGTTGTAAACTTTAGAAAATAATCAAACAATGTGGAAGAAAGAATAGCCAATGAATTTGTTGATCTTCTAGAGGCAAGGTGCAACTTTCAACTCTGAGAAACAGACTTTTACATTGGGTTTGTACCCTGACAGCTTACTCCTACTCTTTACTATCTCCAGCTTGCTTCGAGAGCTTTTCCTGACTAGTTATACTACATGACATGCATTCAGTACTAAGCCATTCTAGTGTCCCTAGACCTTTCTGTTTCCAGTAGGACCAAAGGCTAAATGACAGAGGGATATCCTATACTATTCTGCCAACAATAAAAATAAAAAATAAATAAAAAATAAGTGACAGTCAGAAGGAGAATGTTGTAGAGGTTATTAAAAACAACATGTGTAGGATTGTGATAAATGAGATTTAGACTCTGGTGACCTATTTAAGGTCAGGAAAGAATTTCACTCATGTAAATGTCAAGAGGCAGTAGTATTTTTTCATCATCTACTTAGAATAGTAAGCTTATGCTTTGAAAGACTAAAACAATAAAAAACCAATTAGTTTTGGGTAGCTCTATGTGTTACATAGTGCTTCCATCTTATTTGAATGTCTTGATCCTGTGGTTTTAGAAAAGTCAAGTCTTCATTTCCTAATTCAGATCACTTATTGTTTTCCTTTTAATTAAGCCAATAAAGTTTTCTTATTACACTTCTAATTAATCTTTGATATATGGGAATCACCACAGAAAGGATGACTTTAATAATCATTTACACAAATCCAAGCCTATGTTATGATGATCAAGATTATAAATAAATGCAAATTAAGGGGGGCTGGGGATTTAGCTCAGCGGCAAAGCGCCTGCCTGGCAAGCGCAAGGTCGTGAGTTCAGTTCCCAGTATGGGAGAAAAACCAAAAAAAAAAAAGAATCTTCGAAAATTAAGTACCATTCAGAGGGGGGACAGAAAGGACATTTTCATATCCCCTTAGTATAATACAACAATTGAGTTTACTGATTTTATGTTTAGCTCTTAACTATTAAATCTTTAACTCATCTGTGTTAATCTGATAATTTAAAATTTTAAATTTTGTGAATTCTGTGGATGTAATGAACTAAATTCTGAAAGAATATTAAATTCAACGTGAATTCCTAATTTGAGACAGTTTCTAATAATTTGGTCACACACTAAGTCTTTAGAGTTCTCAATAAGCTCTCATTACTGCTTTAAAAATAAAGAAAGAAATTAAGAAATGAGTCAAAGTCTCCTTTTGGTAGAGTTCTTCATTGGTACTTGGGTCCAAAAATTGATGAATGATGAAGGTACCAAGGCACTATATACATCAGGGGCCATTTAGGATAGTTAAATAATACTTTATGTCTTTCTTTACCTTAAAAACTGGTCTTATATAGGGACAAGCAGTCTAACACCAAATCTCTGGGTACTTTTCAAGGGAACAAATCTTTCCAAACAGTATTGAGTGGAAGATGGAGGTGCGTTTTACCCACTGGGCCTTGGCAATTATGCCACAGACCATCAGACTGACACCTTGCCTTCTTTACCTGACAGGACATGTCTGTGGAGGCTGGAGATGGAACTCGTGGCTGGAGCTCATCAACTGAAATAATATTTCTGGCTTTTGCAAAGCCAAGGAAGTAATAACATTGCTGCTGGTGCCTCATGTGATTTATCACTAGCAAGCTGACTACAGATTTGAGGCATAGATGTGGAAGAACGTTAATCTGCAATCTGCCAGTTTAGAGCTAGGAGCCAAGTTGTGGAGAACAACATTGATAAGGTTAGGATAGAAAGCACCATCAATTATTTCTCCCCCTCAGGTTTATCCCAGCCAGCAAGAGTATCATTTATGCATTCTACTAAGGATAGGGTGAGTTAAGCAAAATATCTCAGGTATTTATGAAAGATGTCAAGGAAGAACAAAAGCCTATTCCTGAAGATTCTCTGTGAATTTTCACCTTAGGTGTTTGGATCATTTTGAGCTGTTGCTTACCTGCCAGCTCATGAAGCAGACTAGAATCAGAATTAGTCCCGTTGTCTGTAATTAGTTCATGAGAAATGTAACATGTATTTGTTTTGCCTTTAATAAATATCCAGGAAGCATGATAAGTCTATCATTTCCTTGGTTCAGAGTGTGGTTGTAATCAGAGGGTTTGAATGGCTGGAGTAGGCAGGCGAAAGAAGAATTTGGGATAGAAGAGTCAAAATGAGAGTTGGGCTCAAATATCTGAGCTAAAGCGTCTTAGGTCTTAAAGTGAAAGCAAAAGGGCAAGTAAAGCACAGCAGGAAGAGGAGCGTCTCCTGGGAGTCCAGTGCAGAGCTTCGGTGTACTCTGTTCTTTGGTCTGGAACAGTGAAGGCACAATGGCAATTTGACAGAAGTAAATGCAACAGTTGAGACTATCAGTGGCTCTAAGGGGTCTCCCCTAAGGAAAACATAGGATAATAAACTTCTTGTCTTCCATAGTCTAGATTAATCTAAAGTTTTTATTGCCTTATGTATAGAAAGCCTCTGCAACAATATAGACAAAGTGGTGATGAAAAGATTCCCTAGCTGCTATCATTGTGAACAGTGCTATTTTACATTTAAATAATGCTTAACGGCTTTCAAGGTACTTTGGTATAAATTAGCTTATGTCATTTTCACAGTCTTTGTCATCTTGATAAGACAGGTATCACTTTTCCAACATCACAGGGAAGGAAACTGCAATGAGATTTAGAAATAATTAACTGTCTTGTCTGCCATCACTGCAGGCTGTAAACAGGGGAAATGCCACTCAGATCTTGGATTAGGAATCCAGACTTCTTACAGGTAATCATATTACTATTATATGTTATATAATTTATGAAAGATGTATATGTTTGATGATATATTTAGATTTTGAAACTTATATAGGGGATAGTTAGGTTTTGATATTATTTTATCAGGGCTAGAATCTTGGAAAAAATTCTCATTTAATCAATGTTATCTCTAGTTTTTCTTACAAAGATGTTGGAAAGGTAAATAAAAGGCTAAATAAGTAAGCAGTAAAGGAAGATCTCAGTCACGCAGTGGTGGTTAAGTTTCCCTGTGTCAAACGGATTGGCTTGGAAGTCACTCAGGTATTTAACAAAGCAGACTCAAGGGTGTTTCTGGGTGGGGTGTGGAGATGTGACCTTGAGATCCATATCTGATCACTGGATCCTTGTTCCCTGGCATTGATCTTCTGCTTTCCAGCTGCCATGAGCTAGCTTTGTTTGGCCACACCATTCTTCTTTGATGTTTCTCCCATGGCAATTGGCTACCATGGACTGAATTCCCTGAAACTATGAACCAAGTTGAACCTCTATTCCCTTAAATTGTGGGCACTGGCTCTTGTGTCCCAGAGACAGGAAGGATGACTAATATAGAGTCAAGATGTGAGAGTTTGGGGGAGTTACCTTTAGACTTTGTACTCTGAGATGTACAGAACTTCATCCTAGATAGGGTGATATTCTGCTTCCTAAATTCCTGGAAAACTGCATCTCAAAAATTGGGTAAGTTTTACTGCAGAAAATAGAATATTGGGATATTTGTAGGACCTCTGAACAAACTTCTAAACCAGAGCTTTGTGATATTTTCCTACCAGGCAAGCTTCAATTTGAATGGGATAGGCCAGCATTCAAGTCCTATCTAGGCTATTTACTGCATGTCATTCTATCTTATTAAAGCTCAAGTTCATTTGTCTACATAAGTACAATGATGACATCTGCTCCATGGTGTGTTTGGAAGACAAAAATGATTTAAAGTAAATGGAAGCAGTTTGAAAACATCAGTCGTTAATATTTTAAATATCACCCATATTGAGAAGATATTCCTTTGGAACATTCCTCTTTAAAGACTTCTGAAGTCATTTCTACAATTGCATCACATTGAGTCAAGGACAGAAACTTCAGAAGAGTTTGTATTTTTTGGGCTGGACGGGATGACAGCCACTAGTGAGGAGAGGGAGGCAGAAGCAGCAGCTGCTCTCGCAGCTGTGGAAAGTTGCTGACACAGGACTCAGTTGGGAAAGCAGTGAATGGAGTGCAGTAATTTGGTGGAGAAAGGCAAAGAGAAAGCAGAGCAACGCTCCGTGAAGAATGACTCAGAGAGTTTTCCCTACCCAGAACTTTGTTCTGCTGGAGTTCTCTTCAGCAATTTTTGTCATTGTAAATTGGAGGCTTGGATCAGCAAGAGACAGAAAAGAGTCTCTGATGAACTCACAGATGGAGGTGCTTTGTTAAAAAAGAAAGAAAATAGAAATAGACAGAGAGGTGTTCTTGCATACAGAAGAGACACAAAAAGAGTGTATGGAGATTTGCACAGAAGGAGGTTGATCAGTGACTCCAGTGGCTACACCAGGCCTCGGTATCCCCAGGAGGATCTCAGAAACAGTAGCATTTTGTCTTGCTTCTTCTTTGGGAAAAAAACTAGAAATCAGCCCAAGACATCACAAAATAAAGTTGATTCATTAGACATCAAAGCTAATTTCTGAAAGATAACAAAAGATCTATAACTGCCTTATAACAATGCTGATTGTGGAGTTAATATTACTAATAAGTCCTAAGGGAAAAAGACATTAAGAGAATTTCATACCAAAAATATTCATATTTTACCTTCACTGTTTTACTGAGATAAAAGTTCACACACAGAAAAATTTGATAATTTGGAATGTAAAACTTCATGTGTTTATCAAAAGAACCTATCATAGAAATACTAGTAAAGTCACAAACAGAATATTTCCATCATTACAAAAGTGTTTTCTTAAAATCTCTTCCTCTCAATCATTTCTTTCTGTACTAGATCCCTGGGTAAAGTGGGGAACTATAATACTATAATTTGTCACTTTGTAGAATTTCATGTATATCATACAGCATTTTTTTTTTGAGATTTCTCTATCCTGTTTCTCATATGTTACTTTTATTGCTAAATAATGTTTTTACGTGGACACAGCATTATGTATTCAATCCTTGATTTAATCCCTGAATGCTTATCACCTGATAGCATGTGTGTTGTTCAAATTTTTGCCTGTTAAGATAAAAGCTCCTATGAAAATTTATCTGTAAGCTTTGGTTTGGGTATATGTTTTCATTTCTTTGGGGTTAATGCCTACAAATGCGATTATGAGATATTTGGGAAATATATATTTATAAGAAATTAACAGATGGCTTCCAAAACAGAACTACTGCTTTGCATTCTTACCAGCAATGTGCGAAAGAATAAGTTGTTCAATATATTGACAACATTTGAAAATAGTAGTCCTTTTAATGTGAGTCATCATAGTGGGTATGTAGGAGCATTTTGGGGCTCTTTACTACATGTAAAATTATAGTATTTCCATTCTTATTTCATTGTTGGTCTAAAAAATGTCAATGGAAAGCTTTTGGCCATGTTTTATTTGATGTTTTTCTATTGTGATTCAATTGTAAGACATATATTTTTTATTTAGCTTTAATCAGATATAAGTTTTGCAAATATTTTTTGAGTGTTGTGCCTTTTTATGTTCTAGGTTTCTTTTCAAAACAAAATTGATTAAATTGAATGAAGACCAGTTTATCAGTTTTTATTCTATAGTTCATGCTTTTTCTGTCCTATCTAGGAAATCTTTACCTATTATAAATCACAGTGATTTACTCATTTTTTCTTCTACAAGTCTTGGTATTTAAATTTCAATGTTACGTTTTGATCCATTTCAAATTACATTCTTCACATGATGTGAGACTAGAAACATAGTTTAAATAGTTATTTATTAATTTGCTTGCAGATATTTGATTGGTGTGCTATGATTTATTCTTTTCACAATAAAACAGCTTGGCATATTTATTAAAAATAAGTTGACCGTATGTATGTGTTTATTTCTGAGGTATGTGTTTTCTTCCACTCACCTGCATAACTGATTTCTATTAATATCATGCTACCTTCATTACTGTACCTTCTACTAATTTTCAAATCTACTTGGTGCATTTTTGGAATTTATTATTTTCAAAATGGTTTAGTTTAATTGTGTCTGATGTATTTCCACATAAATTTTAGAATCAGCTAGTTTTTAAAAATAACACAATTTATTTGACATTCTTTTGAACTTATAGTCATATAGAGGGATTTACATTAACACTGCATCCACTTATATCTTCTTTTTTTTTTTTTTTTTTTTGTTTTTGTCCGGTACCGGGAACGGAACTCACTACCTTGCGCTTACCAGGCAGGCGCTTTGCCACTGAGCTAAATCCCCAGCCCCACTTATATCTTTTTAAACTTACTTCAGCAATTCTTTAGTTCAGAGCACATATATCTTGCACATATTTTATTAAATTTACCTCTAAGTATTTCATACTTGGACGCTATTGCAATGGTTCTGTTTTAAAAAGTAATTTAATATTGTTATGAATATATGGAAAATTAATTAATCTTTGTGTACAACATCATCTATACAATTTTAGTGAATTAGTTTCTAAAGGTTTTGAAGATACTTGGGAGGTATATTTTGTGTTTATCTGGGACTGTATGCTTTTATTTCTTTCTTGCCACCTCCACCGTGTTTATGTATATTTCATTTTTTTTATATTAGCTAGGATTTAACAGTAAAATGTTGAACAGAAGTTTTTCTTTGCTATGATTTTTTTTTGTATTACAGATGTCATTAGTTTTGTTTTACTTTGTTCATTACTAGATTGCTGTTCTAGTATGTTGGTAGCTTTTTGTAGATAGGATGACTCTGTTGAAAAGATAACACAATGTTTCCTTTTTGTATTTTAATATGAGGACTACTCTGATTGAACTTTCAATATTAAAATAAGTTGGTACTTATGGAGTAAACTATTTTTCATCATGCAGGATCTTTTTTAAAAGTTGCTAAATTTCATTTGCTAGTTTTACTAAAGTTTTTTTAAATCTATGCTTATGAGGAATGTTAGTCTGTACTTTTTTTATAACCCTTTTCCTGTTTTTGATATTGGGATGATGGCTGTTTTTTACATGCATTAGAAAGTATTATACTGTACTTTCTAGAAATATTTGTAGAGAAATAATATGTCAATCTTTGAAATGTTATAATGAAGACACCTAGGTTTGAAATTTTATTTGTTGTAAGGTTTTGAAGCATAAATTATATTTATTTAAACATATCATATTATTGGTATCATTTTCTCTTGAATGTCCTTTGGTACTCTTTGCTTTTATTTAATCTAAATTTTGATTATTATAGATGTGCTGTATTATAAAGGACTTTTCTTATTATCTTTATCATCTCTGTAGGACCTGTAATGATGTCACATCTTATTATTCATGTTCATAATTTGACTCCTGAAATTTTCATCTGATCAGTCTAACTAGAAATACATCAGTTTCAATGATCTTTTTGCAGAATCAGAGTTTGTTTGAGTTGCTTTTTCTTTTATTATTGTAATTGTTGTTAGTTTTCTATTTTATTAATTTTTGCCATTACCATTATGATTTCCTTCTTTATGCTTGTTTTGTGTTCATACTGCTCTCTTTTTTCTGTTTTTAAGGTGGAAGTGAAGAATATTCACTTGAGATATTTCTTTTTCTTTGTAAGCATGTAATACTAGTTACCCTCTAAACACTGAAGTTAGCTGTCTGCCAATTGTTCAAGTAGTTCCATTCTGGTCACAACACATATTTTAGATATTTTCCACCATTTTAAATATACAGAGGTTTGTTTTATGTAGGGAATGTGTTTGGTATTGGCAAATTTTACATGTGATAATGGAAAGTAGATGTTTGCTACTGTGGTTCCAGGATGCTTTGGACATCAGTATCGATATGGTTGTTTGATCATTCTATACCTTTATTATTTTTTCACTTACCTTGTATATTAACTAAAGATAGAGAAGGGTGGAAATCTTCAATTACAAATTTGTTTCATTAGCCTTTCAGTTTTCAGCATTTCTATATATTTCTGCCTCAGGTATTCTGAGGTTTTATTACGTGGTACGTAGCATTTATAATTGTACTGAATTCTTCACGAAATGGTGTTTTACCAATAGAAAATACAGTATCATTGTGTGACATTAACCTTTCCATTTAAACTTTTTTATAGTTTAATTTATGTTAAGGGATATATAACTTATGTAGAATAAAAGTTAAACATTAATTGTATACTTTTAGGAGTTTTGGTAAACGTGTACACTTGCATAATCACTAGCTTAATCAACAATTATTAAAAGTTTCTTCAGTTTCTTTTGAAGTAAATTGTCCTCCTTCACCTCTGTCCTCTGTAAATAACTCATTTATTTTCAGTTCCTATAGATTCTCATTTTCTAGAATCCAATATGAATGCAATGAAATAGTGTATACCCTTTTATATCAGATGTATTAGTATTTTACTTATTTTCATTGCTGAGTAATTTCCTAAGACACTGGTGCATTCACCAGTTGATGGGCATTTGAGATTTTTTCAGTTGAGCCACATGAACTGAGCTGTAAAATCATTAACACAGAAGATGTTCCAAAGACAAATTATTTTTATCTGTTTCTGTGCTATATGGATTAAAACCTTAGGAGCCTTGGTAACCCTCATGGAAGAAAAGTGGCCAGAAAGCATGAAAGCACGGTGTGAGTAGGTTGCAGAGACCTTTAGTGAATCTGATTGTTATGATTTGTACACAGATGTTCCTAGGAGCCTCGTGTACTCAGAGGCAAAGCTTTGGGAAGGTGACTGAACTGTGGGGGTGCTGAGGCTGACTAACTGTTAGGAGGTGAGTCTGATCAGAAGCAATGGCTCAGGGGCTTGACCTCAAAGGATTTCTCTCCCTGCCTGCCTCCTTCTTTCTCTCTCTGCTTCTTGGCCACCATGATGTGAGCAGTTTTCATCTGCCAAGGCCCTTTCACCAGACCATTTCTGTGTTTAAACCTGCTGAACATAAATCCCTTAACTGTGAGCCAAAATTAACCTTTGCTCCTTAAATTGCTGGTGCCTGGTATTGTGTCTCAGAGACAGGAAAGTGACTAAGGCATTGATCCTAGAGCAAACCCCACTTTCTGTGAAAACAACCTAGTAGTGGCCAGTTTAATTTAAAATAGTAATAAGAAAATAGTACAAAGCTTAGGCAGCAACCTGAGCTTTGGAAGAGATAGATAAAGACATGCCAGACATGCTTTAAGGGATCTAAATGCTTAAAGAACAGGGTTAGTAAAAAAATACTGAGGATATATTTGTTGCCTAGAAATCATTGCCATAATCACACCATGCCACTTTTTTTCCCAATGAACTGAATCTTGAAAATTTTGCCTGTTCCAAATCACCATCTCTGCATACTTTCTAGAAAAATAGATTCTTCCTGGAGTGTACCTTCTCAAGTTGTTTGTTTCTGTGTTAATGAGCGGTAAGTACCTTGGGTGGCGATTACCTGCCTGTGCTTCAACTTCAAAAGAGGCTAGTGAGACTGATTTTTCTAGGTCTGCTTTTGGAGAGGGAGAGATTTTAATATTTAGAGTTACCAAAGTATATCAATATTTTATAAAATATTCTGATCAGCTGGGAAATATGACAAATATCCATTGTACTCTTTGATACTTCTTTTTTAAACATGATCAGGATGAAAGAGTTCCTTGATCTTGTCAAAAGGAAGAAGATTTGGATTTAAGAGACAAAAAAGATTAGATTTTACTAGATATAAATTGGAGGTAAATAAACCATGAACGCTTTGAAGACAAGAAAAGTTAATATTTTGTTTTGTATTGATTTGTTATTTTTTTAACATTCTCTTCTTAAGTAAATAAATTATATTCGAAGTGCATACTAAATTTTCAGTTAATATTTTTTCAGCTTCAATAAACTATATAGGCACATCAAAAAAACCTTAAAACAAATGAAAAATTTTGATTGTGAAAAAGTAGTGCAGCAGGGAAGTATTTTAAGAGAAATGTTTTTAACTCGTAAAATGAGTTTTATGACTTTTACTTAAATAAAAAGTGTGCCAGTCAAGTGATATTTAAAATGTTTTAATTTAAAACTGTTATTTACTGATATTTTTTCCTAATATATAACTATTGCTTGAACAAGTCAGTTTATATTTTATCTTCTTACTATCACTATTGGGTCATGTTACATTTGATTTCATGATATGAATATAGGAAAGCTAACAGCCATAAGATGCTTGAGAGAATCCAAACAATTTAGTTATACATCAAGCCTGGCAGGTAAGGTAGAATTAAAAGGTAAAAAGGAAATTTAAAAATGTGGATGATTACTTCATAATAATTAGAGTGATATATGTGTATTTTTCATATTGGTGGTTCTTTGTATACAGATATTATTTGGAATTTTTCTCTGAGTTACTGTAGTGAACTGTGGGTTGCATAGCTGACTAATAGCCTCTAGCTCCCGGACTTTCAGATACACAAAGGGCTGGGGTCACTTTCTTAATGAGCTCTCAGCCGGTGGATAAGTATTTCTCAGGAGAAAACCATTCTTGTGCCAGGTGGAGTTCTCCAACAAGCAACTTCAGCTGGAGGATTTTCTGTCCACCTAGTATTGTGGTCTAAGGACACACCTTCACAATCCTACCCTCTCTTTCCATACAGGTGCTGCCATGTCACACCTATATCATTATCTGTACTCTGCCCACCTCTTCTGCTTTAGACCATTAAAGACATTTTTCACTACACTAAATCTCTTGCTTTCCTAGTCTGATCTTTGTGCTCATTATTTGTTTGTTTGTTTGTGTATTTTTTGGCATTTAAGAACACCTGAAGTGGCACAATTACATTAATAAGCACATATATTTTTTATTTTTTTGCAAGTAAACACATAAAATTTTTCGATGTAAAAGTAAAAAGAAAAATCCTCCCGTTTTGATGCAATGTATTAATAAGAGAAGCATCTCTTGTCACATGAGATCTAAACAATAGAAGGGCTTAAAGGAATCAGGTCTGGAGAGCGGCCTTTCTGATACTATATTTTAAATCTTGTACCATGTATTTTTCAAAGGCTACTGTTGAGTATCTCTAAAATCAAAGCTTGAGCTTATCCGCTCTTATGAAACATTACCTTACTAATCCTGATGTATTTTCAGGACAACAGTGGATATTATAACAGATTCCCTTAGTGCTCCCTCTTCTTGGTAGAAGTACATAGTGTTAGTCTGGTATATCTATCAATATCTTGGTTTCCTGCATAAGACAAATTTAGTTAATGATTTATATGACAAAACCTATAAGGTCAGGATATGAATAAATATAGTATAAATCAACATTAAACACAAGAAACAAGACATTGCTGATATCTTTCTGAATGACTCCACCAAATTTATCCCTCTTCCTTCACCTAGAAGTAATTATACTGATAAGCATAGCAAGGTGTGCACATTCTTCCTTATCTCTATATTTTTATCACCTAATTATGTGCCCTTACACAATATAATTTTAGCCTAAGTTGGTAGTTCTGAAAGACATGGTACTTTGTGGGGGTAATATGGCTTGAACTCAGGGCCTTCATACTGAGCTACATCCTCAGTCCTTTATTGAGAAAGGCTCTTGCTAAATTGTCCAGGCTGGGCTGGAAGTTGTGATTTTCCTGCCTTCAGCCTTCCAAGTGCTAGGTTTACAGGTGTATGCCACTACACCTGGCAAAAAGGATCATTTTTGAAAAATTATTTGCAATGTGAGTTTGAGTTTTCTGCTTATTCATTAAGGTAATCATGAAGGTTAGCTTAGTGTGTCTATGTCTCCATCCGTCAGAAGCTGTGCCATTTCTTGTGTTAACAGACAGCCCCTTATGGAATTATCTTCCAAGGAAGGAACTCAGTATATACTGGCCTTAAACCAGAATAAACACCTAATTTCTTAAACTAGAAAGTACCATAATAAAAACAACACCAACAGAATATTTGTTGGATTAGGGTTTGGATTCACTTTGCCACACTTTAAAGAAGTCTAGTATTTAGGACCATATAGTCTAGAAGTGATATAACACCACACTCATTTTGGAGGAAACAAATCAAGATGTTGACATTCCTTAATGAGTTTTTCACAGGGTATCAAGTATAAGCATTCTAAACTAATTTTGAGGTATGACTGACATACAAAAACTCTCTATATTTAATTTATGCAACTTGATGAGTTTAGGTTAAGTATACACCAGGAAATCATGATGACAACCTTTACTGCGTCCATCATATCTGGTTTCTTTCCTCCCTTTGTACTTTTCATTGTACTTTGTGTATGTGTTATGAACACAAGATTGCATCCTCTTAGCAAAATTTAAATCCATAATAAAGAATTAACTACAGGCACTATAATGTACAACACAGCTCTAGGACTCCCTTTATAATTGGATCTTTGTCCTTTTTTAATAAAATTGCTCCATTTTTTCCTACCCCATCACTGGCAACCACCATTCTCTCTGCAACTATGAATTTGAGTCCAACATCTAAGTGAGATTATCGTACTTATTTTCTTGTGCCTGCCTTATTTCACTCAGGACAGTATCCTTTGGGCTTATTAATGCTGCATGTGACAAGATTTCCTTTTATTCTTAAAGTTCAATAATATGCTATTGCTGATAGGTTTTTCTGTGGGCTTGTGTGCGAGCTATGAACAAAATACATGGTGAACATTAAAATCTTTTTTAAAAATTACAAAAGACACATTGCCATTAACCCTTCTCAAAGTCCTCCCCTTCACCTTGAACACACTTATCCACTCATTCCTGATATTTTCAGAAGCAGTTTTGGAAGTCCCGGTTCACTTATGGTAGAGGTCAAATGAACAGTGAATGTCCCCACGTGCTACACAATGGAAATGTAGGCTCCTAAAACCACTAAGGTATGTCTTCGTCCATTTTATTCGCAAGATCTGTCATGATGGGACTGCTTGCTCTTCCACAAAACCAACAGGGCATGAAAGATAAACATTCTGAATCAATTCAGTACAATGAGAGACCTACAACAGTGCGAATACACATGCTCAAGAAGGGAACTCCTCGAACTGATTCACAAAGTGGCAAAGAACATGAGGTAAGTAAGTTCAAAAGCGAGCGGGAATACTTTGAGGAGGACTGATGGCAATGTGTCTTGTATTGTACTACATTTTAAAAAAATTTAAGCATTCAGTGTATTTTCCAGTAACACTTTATATAACATAGTGTGTACTACAAACATCTCACCATCTCACCTCCCCTTCACCTTGAACACACTTATCCACTTACGTATTTGTGTGTTGATGAACATTCAGACTGATTCTTTTTCTTGACTAATGCTGCAATGAACATGGTAGTATAACTATTTTTTGGCTAAACGATTTCATTTTCTTTGTTTTTTTTTTTGTTTTTTTTTTTGGTTTTTCTCCGGTACCGGGAACTGAACTCATGACCTTGCGCTTGCCAGGCAGGCGCTTTTGCTGCTGAGCTAAATCCCCAGCCCCGATTTCATTTTCTTTGGATATGCTGGATCATATGTTCTTTCTAATTTTAATCTTTAGGAGAATCCACTCCATTGTCATACTATTAATGATTTATAAATTCACCTTCCCACCATCAGTATACAAAGGTTTTCTTTTCTCCCCAAACTTGTCAACACCTTTTCTTATTCTTTTGATAATAGACATCTTAGTAGTTTGGAGGTGATGTTTTACTGTGCTTTAATTTGCATTTTGCTGATGACTGTAGATATTTAACATTTTCACATAAACCTTTGGCAATTTGTCTTCTGTTCAGAAGTGGCTGCTCAGATATTTCCCCTAGTTGTTTAAAGAGGTATTTGTCTTTTTACTATTGAGTTGTTTGAGTTCCTCATCTAGTTGGAAAATTATGCTGTAAAAGTTGTATGGCTTGCAAATATTTTCTCCCATTGTGTTGGTGCCTTTTTAACTGTATTAATCAATTTCTTTGCTGTGAAAAGTACCCTTTAGTTTGATGACCTATTATTGTCTATTTCTGGTTTAATTGCCTTTGCTTTTGAAGTCATATTCAAGATATTATTTTGCAGACTAATTTCAAGCAGGTATTTTCCAATAGGCAATCCATTAGAGTGTTTGATCCACTTTGGGTTGATTTTAAGGTTAATATGACAGGAATCTCCCCTAAAACTCATACTTTGGAGCCTGAGGCCCAATGTGATGGCCTTAAAAGATGGCCTTTAGACAGTAATTGTCATGAAAACTGGCCTTCATGAGGGGTATCATCACCCTTATGGCAAGGTTAGAGGGAACTACTTCATCCCTTTTTGACCTTTCTGGTTTGTGACAATACACCATCCATCCTTTTGCCGGGTAAAGTTACAACACAAGGCCCCATCTCTGAAGCAGAAAGCAGAGCTCAGCAAACAGTGAATCTGTTGGTGCCTCCATCTTGGACTTTCTGTGCTATTAAAGTGTAAGGAATGAATTTCTGTTACTCTAAATTACCCAGCCTGAAGTGTGTAGCTAAAGCAGCACAGATAGGATAAGACAATGTCTTCAGAAATTAAGAAAATAATCTCAGGTACAATAGAATCAAGAAGAGAAAGACACAGAGATAAGTTTGACCAAGAGGTGAAAGATTTACATGTTGATTATTATAAAATACTGACTAACGGTGTTGAAGGAGACACAGATAAATTTAAAACTCACCTTGTGATAACATAGTGGAAAAATGGCGGGGTGTGGTGGTGCATGCCTGTAATCCAAGCATTTATGAGGATGAGATGGGAGGATTGTTACAACTTTGAGGCAAGTCTGGCCTATATAGTGAGTTCCATTGCAGCCTGAACTATAGGGCAAGGCCCTGTCTCAAAAAAATTGGAAAATTAATCTTAAAGAATATTAGTCAAGTTACTCAAAGCAATCTATATCTTTATTGCAATCTTTATTAAAGTTCCAATGACACTTTCACAAATAATTTTCTGAGATATTTTTACTTCAGAAATAGAATAGCAATCTTAAAATTCAATGAAGATATGAAATAGACGAAATAATCTTAACCAAAAGACCCCAAATAGTCAAAGCAATCTCAAACTAAAAGAAGAAAGCCTGAGGCATCAAAGTACCTAATTTCAAAATATACTACAGACCTATGATATACTACAGATTAAACAGCACGATGTTGGCATAAAAACAGATACATTTTTCTTTTTTTGTTTTAAAGAGAAAGGAACAAAGACAAATAACAAAATAATAAAAACAAAGACATAAAGAAAAAGTATGAAAACAATAAAAATGATACAGAATATCAAAACAAGGTGATAGGAAATTAACAATGGTTGTTATATTACATATTGCATAAAAACAGATATTAAAAATTAATAAAACAGAATAGAGAAGCCAGAAATAAGACATGTAGATTAGTCAATCGAATTAAAATTATGATACTAAGAAGAGCCTATGGTGAACTGGATTTCCATTTACAAGAATGGTCATAGACAGTCTTTACAAGATGTTTCTATGAGCTAGATTTATTTCATGAATATGAAGGACTAAACTCTGCTCTTGGTCAGGGTTTACAAACTCGAAGCTAAAGGGCAAAAATGGACTAATAAATATGAAAAAGGGTTCTGCACGTTCTTTTCAAATTTTCAATAAAACTAACACTAATTTTATATAAATTTTATGAATTCAAAAGAAAAAAGTTCCTAGTTGCAAATATTCATGGAAAGAGACATCCCAATAAGACAGCTTGAATTCATGATCTTGGTCACTTGTAGGAGTATCTCTGCACGTTAGGACCTGCTCTAAAGATGTTTTAATGTTTCTCAAAACTGGGCTCCAGTAGGTGAAGTGCAGTGGTTGTTGCCGAAGATTTGGGAGAACAATGATTCCCTCAGGTTTAGATAAGCAGATTAGGTACAAATTTTGAGAGTGCATAAAAGATGGGTCAAAAAAATTTGAAAAATGTTTTGTTTCTATTAACAATGGGAAGTCAAATATCCATAGCAGAAAATGATTCTTAAATATCAATAGTAAACAACGAATAAAATATTATTAGAATCAAATGCAAAAGTGTAAACTAATTTTAAAACAGCTTTTACATTTGTTGCATAAAAATTAGTAGGGAAAAATATTCCATAAAAAGAAACACTGATTTTGCAATATCCTTAGCTGTATGTGGGTCATAATTGCTTTTCAGTTTTTGTTTGTTTGTTTGTTTGTTTGCTTTAGTCTTTTTGAGGCAGGGTCTCACTATGCAGTTCAGGCTGGACTTCAACTCATTTTGTAGCCTAGGCTGGCCTTGGACTCACAGCAATCCTCCTGCCTCAGTCTCCTGAGTGCTGGGATTACAGGCATGTATAACCACGCCTGGCTTAAATTTTTGATAGATGAATTAAGAGTTAATGTAGTACTAAGGATATTGAATTTGTCTTAAGCTATGTAGATTGGTGAATATCTTCCTTTTGCTGAACACCGAACTTCTAGTTTAAGCAGAAATATGTAAGAACTCCCATTCAGAAAATAATCACCTTCTAGTTCTGTGATCACTGTTCGATCTACAAGTGTAGTGAAACCTTTGCTCTGGGGATGATTAGGTAGCCAGGCCTGTTCTGAGACTGTTGGGAGAGCATGATGACATTGTTGCTGGCATCAGTCCTCTCAGCTAAACCTGCATGGAATGACACTGCATTTTCATGTGAGACTCGGATCCAGAGGATAGCAACTTTCACGGCATTGATAGGTGCTAGTGCTTGGTTTGTTTCTTTAGAAGTGACTAAAGATAAAAATTATGTAAAACATGTCTTTTGATGGAAGAAGAGCAAGACAGGGCAGAATCTGTTGGAAAGGGAGAGACAGAACTTTTGAAGGACAAATTTGCTAGAAGAATCAGATTTGTAAAAGCAGTAAGTCTCCCACAAGGAGAATATGTGGAATCAACATTAATAAGTTCATTAGAATGTCCCCAAAGAATAAGATGCAAATTGTCTCTGATGAATGTGATCATTATTTAACTCTAAAATGTACCAATAAAAGCCTGGGGTTCTTTTGTTCTATTGCATGGAAATTGTAAATAACATCAGCAAGGTGCAGCTCTGCTAGTAGTCCTTGTGTCACCAGAAGACATGAGAAAATGCTACATCCCAAGAGTTGACAAGGCTCCCTACTGGTCACTGCTGCCCAATGCTAGCTTGTGCCAGACACCAGAGGTTGATTCTGGACTCTGCTGGACCCTGCAGCTGGTCTTCACTGGGCTTCATGCTTGTGCTGATCTCTGGAGCTTTTCAATGTTAACAGCTCTTAACATTTATTGCTTACTTTTGAAAGGACTACTGTGTCCGCACCGTTGAGGATAAGAATCCTGACTAGATTTACAGGACCTTCAGAACCCGATGCTACCTGAGAAATAAACCATGAGCAGATGTACCAGACCACCAAAACAAATCTTTATTTAACAGGGGCTGTCATTTAGCACAGAGAAGTCAATACACTGAAGGAGTCCTCCCAGAATAACCCAAGGAGTGCGCCAGAAGTATTGATTACATGGCAGCTGCAGGCCTGTGATTGGTCCAAATACAGGTCCATGCTCAGTGTAGCACTCCTGGGCAGCTTAGCTATCATGGCAGGGATGCTGTAAGGGGACAGGGCTGAAGCCAGGGAATTCTGGAAGGCTAGCTGTAGGAGTTGCAGGAGTTAACACTGGACCCAGACTTTTCCTTCTTCAGTCTTTGCTAAGCCAGGATAACCCCCTCCCTTCTTCCAAAAGACAACGATTCTGTCTGAAGTGGCAGGAGGGGAGGAGCAGTGGCATAGTTAGCTGCCTCCATCTTGGAATGGAGGACAGTGACCACTACATAGCCAGGGAGGACACTAGAGTATGTTTCCCCACCCACTGGGAAGGGTGGAAAGAGAGGGAAGCAAGGGATCCAACAGCTGCCAGTCAACCCCACCACCAGCTGGCTGAGGAAAAATGGTGGACTCAGGTGCTTCTTCCTTTTTGGCATTATCTGTAGGGCATTCAAGGAATTACTAATGGAAGGACACTGCCAAAGGTGAACCAAAGGTTGAGAAGATGCGCATGTGATCCTGAACTAAAAGTTAGCAATGCAATCTCTGGCATCTGGTACGAGGTTGTCTCTATAAATCAGTTCCCTTTCTCTCAGGACCTAGAGCTAAGTTTCTTATCTAGAGGCCTGATAACGCAGTACTAGGCAGAAGGGTTTGTGAAATTGCTCAAGATTTTAAACATCCCCCCTCCATGTTTCATTTTACAGATGAGAGAGTCAATGGCATAAGAAAGTACGAAGCCGTAGAAAATAGCAACATGTTATTCAAAATTAAGATATGATTACCATTTTCTAGTCTGTTCAGAATTTTTATTGGACAAATTAAAATAGAGAAAAAAAGTTTTTATTTATGGAGAAAGTTCTCTGTGTTTCAGTGTTTTCCTCTTTTTTTGTCTTTGCTTTAACCACACTATGTTTGCCTGAATTTTTTTCTCCTGCTCTATTTTTTTTAGTTTTTGTTCCTATGTTCAAATCTGTTTTATTTTTTAACTTTTCTTGGAGTTTATACTCCACTTTTCTACAGGCACTCTCATGTCTCTGCCTTTCCTCCTTTGTCTCTGTGTAACTTCCTTTCAGTATTAGTTAATAAGCAGAAGAAGAAATCATAGAACTGCAATTTCAGGGCCATGTATTTTTCCCAGGTTAACTGACTGCACTTAATACTGTTCTGTTTTCTCAAGAATCTTTGTTGCACCTGCTTTAAAATATGGTAACCATTCCCATAACATTTCCTTCAAGCCAAACTACTCAAGGCAACTTGCCAGAAACCTACCTTGAATTTATTTTTTGGATAAAAATTGCATGCAGATGTAACTCCCCACCCACTCTTACTTTCAAACTTACCACAGCACAAAATTCATGTTAGTAATCATAACCACTATTTATATTGTGTCTTCTTTCTACTAAGCCAAGAATTTTGAGTGTTTTGTACACATTTTCATTATTTAGAAATGTGGTGGATGGAATTCCAAATATGTGCCTCTAACATTCTCATCCTTCTGCATTTCAAATAAAAGTGAAATGCAGGTAGTATTGGGAAGGTGTTTCAGAGATGGAATGAAGGTGATTAATTACCTGACTTTAAAACAGGATGATTATCCTGGATTATCTTGCTAGATTCAGTACAGTCATGTAGGCCTTAAAAGCAGAAGAGAAAGGTGAAAAGGATCAGTCACAGAGATGTGTTAGAGTAGGAAACGCAGAGGGAAAGAGGAGGTAGAAAGGGAGGAACACAAAGTGTGCGGACTCTACTCACTGTCCCTGGCTCTGAAGTTGAGCTAAGGAATACAAACAGCCTCTAAAGCTTAAAATGAAACCAACCAAGAAAAGCAGGGATGTGCAGATTTCTGTCCTAAAAAACAAGGAACTGAATTCTACTTCATCTGAAAGGGCTTATAAAGGAATTCACTCTCAGAGATACACAGAGAAAAATATTTTGATTTTGGTCTTGTAAAAGCTAAAGCAGGTGTCTTGGTTACTTTTCTCTCATTGCTGAGACAAAATACCTGAAGCCCAGAATTTAGGAAGGAAAGATGTATTTAGCTCACATTTTATGGTGGTTTCAGTCCATACTCAGCTCGCTCTAAGGCAGAGTGACACATCGCAGAGGGCAACAGTTCATGGAGGGGGAAGACAGGAGGAGCACAGGAAGCAGCCTTTTTTCTTCCCTTATATTTATTTTTTTTTTTTTTCCAGTACCAGGAATCAAACTCACGACCTCGCGCTTGCCAGGCAGGCGCTGTGCCGCTGAGCTAAATCCCCAGCCCCCTCTTCCCTTATATTGTATTCAAATTACCGCCCCAGAGCAGGTGTAGCACTCATACCCATAATCCCAGCATTGAACCATAGATCAATAAAAAACTCTAGAAGCCCACCCCATGACTACATGAAGCTTTGGGGGAACATCAAGACACCAACCACGATAGCAGGGAACTAGCTTTGACACACTATGCCTGGGCTTCTGAGCAATAGAGCTGTGAAATTACAAGGTTTTGTTCTTTCAATTTACTTTATGGTAATTTTTTGCAGCTGCAACACAAACAAGATAGGTTGGCCATGCAGTTTTTCTGTAGGACATGACTTACATACAAGTATTTGTACTAACTGCATAAACAGATAGGACAACAAAAGACAAGAAAATCTTGGCCCTTTTATTGTGTGCTTTTATTATAAATGGAAGAACTATCTACTGATGTCCATATGTACAGGATAGGGAAATACAGTATATATTACTTAGTCATATATATTCATACATGTGTAATGTATAGGAAAAAACATAGGAAACATAGTAACTGTAGTGATTATACTTCATGAATGGGTAGAACAGGCCTTAAAGAGTCCCTGGGATAGCAGTTTACACATCTTTTAAAAAAATTGGTACTTGTGATAAATTTATTGCCATGTCTAGGATGTCTCAACTTTATAAATGTATGCACATATTTAAAAATGTTCATGAAAGACCAGAAATTGATAATCTCCTTTTTATTTCTGAAAGAGGAGGCCACATTGAGATTTCCTGGTCAAGTAGAATATTAAAATCCTGAATGTTACTCTCATTAGGGCATTCATAGAAGGTTTCAATTTAAGGTTACACTTAGCTATTACATTTCAAGTTCTTTTTAGCTTTTTATTACCCTATTCTAGAATTCTGGAATAAACCAAGACAAAATCATTTTTTTTTCCTACAGAGGAACAACATTATATATACATACACACATTTGTTTAATCGTAACATTTCTAAAACTATTAATTTTTTTCTTTGTAGAAAGTAAGGTAATTTCTATTTTTCTTTTGACTCTTTCATCCTCCACATGGGAAAACAAAAAGAATAGACTACATTTCTATGTTATCAGAAAATAATTCTGCCCATGATTCTACTCTTAGTTACGTCTAAAATAGAGGGATGCATGGAATAATGATATTTTCTTTGGTGGGTATGGAAGGGAAGCAGGAATTGAGGCAATGCTGTTACTATGGAAAGAGAGAACAGTGATTGTGAATTGTTCCACCCTTGCCTTTCCCATATCACTCAGTATCAAAGTTGGCTTATGTAACCCCCAAACCGAGCAATGTCAGAGACTCTAAAAATCCTTTTGAGTTGGAATTCTTAGGTCCTGTCCCTTGGCCCATTTTATTTTGTAGGACCCTTAACTAGTAGGTAGCAACTTTCTTTATCTCTGCTGATTTGCTTTAGCTTGAAGTTTACTTTGTCTGAGATTAGAATTGCTACCCCTGTTTGTTTTGAGGGTCCTGGTACATGAAATATGCTTTCCCATGCTATGATTTCTAGTCTATGAATATATTTTTAGATGAGAAGAGTTTCTTGAATGCAGCAGACTGTTGGATTCTGTCTTTTGATCCTGTCTGACAGTCTATGTCTTTTAATTAGAGAGTCAAAGCCATTAATATTCAGAGCTATTAAGGAAAAATGCTGATGCATTCCTAACATTATGATTTTTCTTTGTTGTTGACTGCTTGGTTTTTCTTTTCCTATTTGTTTTTTTTGTTTGTTTGTTTATCGGTTCACCATTCTTGATGATTGTGTTCCATCTGGATTTTTTACCTCGTTGGGCTTGTCATTTTTATCTAGGACATTTTTGCATATTTTCTGGAGTGCTAGTTTGATATTTATAAATCTCTGAATTGTTCCATTCTCTTGAAATGTTCTTCTTTCTCCATCTATTTTGAAGGAAAGATTTGCTGAATATGTTAATGTGGGTTGGAACATGTTTGCTTTTAAAGCTTGAAATACTGCACTCCAAGCTCTTTTGCCTTGAGAAGTCTACTATAATGATAGAGTTTGCATTGAGAAGTCTACTATAATGATAATGGCTTTGCCTTTATGTGTAATTTTCTTACTTTTCTCTGATTACTTTTAAAATATTGGGTTTTTTTGTTGGACATCTGGCATTTCAATTAGGATATGTATTGGGAAGCTTCTTTCCTTACTATGGTAGGTGTTCTGTAAGTCTTACTTGAAATCTTAACTCTTACTGGGAAGTTTTCTATTATGATTTCTTTAAATGAATGAATTATTTGTAATAGAACTAAAAATAGTCTTAAAATTCATGTGAAACTAGAAAAGACCTAGAATAGCAAAAGTAACTCAGGGCAACAAGAGTAAAGCAGGAGGCATCATAATATATGACTTTAAATTATACTTCAAAGCAATGGTAATAAAAATGGTATGGTACTAGCATAAAAAGAGATAAGTGGATCAGTGGAATAGAATAGAGGATACAGGGCATCCCTAGACATTCACCTATTTCATATTCTATAGAGAAGCCAAGAACATAGATTTGGAGGGAAGACAGCATATGAAACAAATGATTAGGAAAATTGGCTATCCATTTGCAGAAGATTCAGACTGGACCCATATCTTTCACCAAGAATTTAACTATAATCAAAATGGACCAAAGAACTAAAGAATAAAACTCCTTTATATATAAAGGTCAACCTTTCTGGCCATTAGAAAAATGTATATTAAAACAACACTAAGATTTCATCTTACATCAGAAAATGATATGACAGTCATCAAGAAACGAAACAATAACAAACATACCCTACATTGTTGATGAGAGTATAAACTTGTACAACCATTATAGAAATCAATATAAAGAGATCTGAAAGAACTAAAATTAGAAATTCCAATTGATACAGCTATTCTTCTTCTAGGTATCTTCCCAAAATGTATCATATTACAGCCCTATGTTGATAACCATGTTTATAGCAGCCTAATTCATAATAGCTAAATCTTGGAAGCAGCCTATATATCCATCAATAGATGAACAGATTTTTAAAAATGTGGTATTCATACATAATGAAATGTTACTCAGCAATAAAATGATCAATTTGGAACATTTGCAAATAAATGTATATCTGTTAAGCATAATGTTAAGTGAAATAAATCAGATACATAAGCTTAAATACTGTATGGAATCTCTCATTTGCATGAAGAAAAGTACAAATAAGTAGCACAATAGAGGATTGACAGAAGAAGACAAGGATACAGAATATTTGCAAGTGAAGGTGTCTTGGAGAATGAGGGTAAAATGATGGGATGTGGAAAAAGGAAATCAAAAGGTTTAAAATGTATAACTTACATGTACCAAGTACTCACAACAAGTGTGACACTGTATGTGATAAAAATGAACTAAATAATAATAATGATCAATAAGAATAAATGTGGGAAAAAGGGATTTAGATAAGGGTGGGTGGAAGTGTGTGGAAAAAGCACAAAGATTAAAAAGGAATCAAACTGTCTTATGTTCATGCACTTTCTCCCTAAGATGAATGGAAATTTCATGTACTGAAAACATGCTGTAAATGTATACTAATAAAATAAAATAAAAAAGAAAAGCTATTTCATTCCCTTCACTATTTATTCTACTTGAAAATTAGAAGAAAGAAAATAAGAATTATGTGCTTGTTTATGAAATATTATGTGTCCCTAATGTAAATTTTTTTTCAACTGTATACCAGGAATTTTACACTCCGTGGTTCTGTTCTTCACCCAACTCTTGCATGAAAATTCTAAAGTCAGTGAACACTACTAAAAAGCTGTGATGAAATTGTAATACAAGAAAACAACACATAGGGAATTCATGATGGAAAACACCGGATAACATTTGAAAAGTGCTGTAAAATCTTAAATTTTTCAGTTAAAAATAGAACCTTCTGCTGTGGTGTATGCCAGTCACTTACTAATTGTTTTATGGATGTGTCTCGGTACCATCCCTAAAATTTCTTTGTAAACTTTCTATGTGATTAGCTTTTGGTTTTACGGTACTGTATCCGACACAGTATTTTTAATGAATGTGTTTATTCATTTGTTACTTGATTGAAATAAGAATACATTTTGTACATAAAAATGTCATTTTAGAATGGGAGCATTTAGGAGTATTTCCATGAAACCTTATGTGATTTATCAATGGACTTTAATTGTTCTGTGATTACATCAGTAATTGCATACAAAATTGTTTATCTGATTATTATAAGTTTCTTAGTGGAGAGAGAAGGTCAATAGTTTTCTTCAGCTTTGGAAATGAAACTCTTCCCTCAACAGTGACACTATCTTCTTATCTAAAGTCTGTCAGTGTAACCCTTCTAATTTATGGAAGTGTAAACTCTACTCAGTTGCATTTCTATTTTAAAACAATCTCTCACCAGCAGTTTCTTGAGTCCTAGATTGACTCACCACTACTGCCTAGTAGTAAGAGAACTTAATCAACTTCAATAGTGCAAAACCCTGAATCCAGTACAGTGCTCTGGAAAGGGCAGTCAGGTGATTTGAAACATGGAAAATCAACATTTTAAAACATAAATCTCTCAAACAACCAGTTAAAACTTTAACATCACTTTATATGAGTGACTTTGGCTACAGTTGATATTAGTATTGATTAGAATGTAGATGAGTCATATCGCTAGAATAAACTTATCTCAATATAAACAATGATTCACTGCCTTAGATTAATTTAGAGTTTCTGATCATTTTTCAAACAAGGAAGATGTTTAGCAAATTAACTCCAGTGTAATTACATAAATTGCTCAGATCTTAAGTGGAAAACTTGACTAATTATTACATTTATATTCAAGACTGTGACTACAGTTTAACGTACAGAACAATTCCAAATTCAAGGAAACTTCTTCATGTCTTCTCCTTCTGTGACACAAAACAGTCTTCTGATTTCAGTCATGGAAGTTATTTCCCTTCAAAACATGTATGTTTATGTTTCAAACAGTGGGAACTTCTAACAATAAATGGAAAGGATAGGCTTGAGATGCTCATTTCTGCATACATGAATGTGAAGTTGGAGAAGAAGAAATAAATGGCAATTCCTGCCTGCTTTCCCATTGCAGAGTGTTATGGCTCAATTAGCCAAGGTGTGAACATTTTTCAAAGATCACATAGTGTGCTATTGAAAAATATAAGACATCTCCAAATTGTAAATCAGTTGTATCCCAAAAGCTCACTTATAAATTTATCACTAGGAGCATAGAAACTTCTTTGCCACAGAAGCAAAATCATAAATGTCATAAATGATGGTTAGGTTCCCAGGTTACTCGTAGAAACCTATATTATACACAGTGTATATGAAGCATTGCACATTTAAAATGAAAAATAGGTTCAAATCCACAACACATAATTAAGCAAAACCAAAAAACAATGAATAATTGTTCCTATTTATCTTGAGGTTCGTACTTAAGAAAAGCTGGGCTTAATTAGAGGAGCTATGTGACACTAATTTCTGTGTGCTTTGAAAGGTGTTTAGATGTGTTTTCAAATACTTAGATGATATTTTCCTGTGTTTTAAATTTTCCATGTTTACTCTAAAAATATTATCAGAGCTTTTTATCCTGATACAGGTTAATACCTAACCCTAGGCCTGTTTACTCATCTGTTGCTTTAACAATAATAAGTGGTTAAGCCTGAGACATGGTCCTGCTCCCATGCCTGGCTTTAGCTGCAGAACTGTATGAAGAGTTCACTCAAGCTGTTCTAAACTGCCTGGCCCAGGAGGAGCATCTCCCCATCATTTCCCCCCTCCCTGCTACTTCTGTGCTCAAGATTCATACACTGAAGGCTGAATAGCCCTTTTGACGTTCCTCAGCTCCATTTCCTTTCTTCTCTCCCAGAGCTCCTTCTGATCAGGTCTTTGTGTGTTTCATCTCATCTTAGCGTATGCTTCTCGGAGGACTCCCAGAGGCATAGAAAAGGTCGCTGCTTCCAAGTTACACTAACGAAAACAAGCTGGCAGTAATGAATCAGAAATACAATTTCTTCTAGGCTCTCAGAAGAAAAAATATAAAGAATCCTTGAGTCTTCTCCTTCTCAACTGCCCTGGAGATGAGCAAAAGAAAAAACAAGAAAGAAAGTGTGAATTCCATGGGTGTATGTTACTGTTTGGCACACCAGAAAATTAAGGAAGGCAGGAGGTGGATGGAATGTAGATTGAGCAGAAAAGGCCTTAACCCTCGGGTACATAGAAGACAGTGGAAAATATTTAAAACCTAATAGTTTACATTTGGAACATATGAACCCTGGAGAACTTCATGAAAGAGTCTTACACTTTCATATTTGAGTTTCGGCTTATAGAAAAATGCTCATATCCTGGAAGATGACCATAGCCAATGTGTTTTGTGTCAATAGGGAATGTATTTTTTATAGTGCATGTTTGTCTTAATTCATAAATTACTCAAAAATAATTTTTTACCAAGGAGAGTTAAAATTAGCAAAAATTCTGATACCAAAAAGAAAACTTGTGTCACTTTCTGAGTTCCAAATGCTACAGTCTTGAACTACATGTGAAGTCTGACCAAGGCAACAGCGTGCATTTTTGGTAAACTGGATATTGGAATACAAATTCATGTGTTCAATTGCTAGCAATTTTTCCTACCCACTATTTTCTATTTCTGGCAGGGAAAACCATAATGTCTCAGTGTCCATTACCTTAATACTGTGGCTCCTTAACTGGGGAACAGTTACTGGGGCACAAACAAAAAGTTTTAATGAATTGTAGTTAGGAGCTCTGATGGGAACATAGTAGTAACTATTTGCAGAGAAGAAATTGCTGTGAACAATCTCCTTGGGGCTACCTTTTAAATATATCCTGTTAGGGATAAGAATCAAATGCTCACTCTCTCTAATTTGTTGTTGTTGCTGGCCGTGGTTTGTTTGTTTTCTGTGTCAAGCCCTGAACTTCTTGTCTATATTTATTTCATTTGGCAGATGCAATAGATCCTCCATTTTACAGAGTTGTCACTTCAGTCTGCTTCTGAACCAGTGATAATAACAATATGCATTTTCTTAAAATCGCACCTTTCTTCAGCTTTAAATTCCTTGACCTTGAACGCGACTCTCAACTCTGATGGGAAAACATATGTGTCTAAGCCCTATGATTTATTTTTATACCATCATAAAAGCTCAGCATTGTAAAAAATAACAAAGTATAGCTAAGAAGCCAATACTGGAAATATAGAATCCTTAAAAAAAGTTACAACTTACTCCTAAGGAAGGAAAGAAAGGAAGAAAGAAAGAGCAAGAAAGTTGTGATGAAAAGAAAATAAATGGCGAGATGCAATTCAATTCAATCATTTAAATAAAATGAAATGTCAATAAAGATAGCAATCAAGGCAGATATTGTCTGAGTAAATAAAATTTAAGACCTAAATGTGTACTGGCTGCAGAGAGTACAATGTAACAAATAAAAATGCAGGTAATTTCTAGGAAAAGTATAAAACATGCATACCATAATAAACAATAGTCATAAGAATGTCTGTGCAACTATATTAGTATTAGATGAATTTGACTTCAAATCAGAAATATCAACAGAAAGAACAGAAATTGGATGAAAAGATAAAAAGATATATTTAATAGGAATACTTATTAAACCAATATATTTATGCATGTAATTATAGAGCTTCAGATAGACATTCTCTGAGTTTTAAAAGGATAAATAGACAAATCTATAATTTTAATTGGGGATTTTTACATTAATTTCTCAGCAGTCAATAGAAGTATAATGAAAATAATTAAGGATACACAAATTCAGACCGACTACCAAACAAGTGAAATTAATTTTTTTAGAACATTACATACAGCAATTTTCTTTTCAAAGGAGAGATTTCTCATAAAAATATATTTCATGCTGGATTATAAAATGCCTAAATATCAAAAAGTTAAAATCTTAGTATACTCTCTGATCATGACAAAAATAAAATTTAAAAAGAATAGATTACCTAGAAAATAAATCATAATCTGAAAAATATGCAGTATGCCTCTAGTAGACCCTCGAGCTAAAAATTATAAGGAAATTTAAACAAGTTTCTGTTTGATAATGAAACTTCAAATTTGTAAGCTGCAACCAATGCAGTGTTTTAGAAGGAAGGTCAAAGATTTAAATTCCCTTTGATTGGAGAATTAAGAACACTCACATTGAGGGTTATTACTTATAGTAGTACAGCACAAGGGATAATAGGTAAATCTTGGATGCAGTGTAAATGTCCATCAACAGATGAAAGCATGCAGAAGTGGTATTTACACACAATAAGTATTACTCTGCTATAAAGAACAATGAACTAGAGTCATTTGTAGAAAAGTGACTTGAGACCACAATGTTAAATGAGATAAATAAGACACATGCCCCTAAATATTAAATGTTTTCTCTTGAATGAGAAACTCAAATTGTAAATAAAGAGCAAAAAAAAAAGATAAATAATAGGATACAGGGAGAGTGATATTTCTCAAATCAGAAGAGGATCAAGAGATGCAGGGAGTGGGTTATAAGGGTAGGAGGGGAGGAGGATGAATAAAGGAATTTAGATGTGTTATGTACCTATAGCAATACCCTAAAAGGAATGTAAATACTACATGCTGCAAACATATATTAATAAAAATAGTTTTAGAAGTATATATTAAAAAGGTGGAAAGTCTAAAATCAATAATCTGCAATTATACTTCAATTCAGGATTATAAACAATCCTACAATAAAACGGTTAGATGAAAAGTACTTCAATGGTAAATTCTTTCATACATTTAAGGAAGCAGAAATGTATACAACTCTTGCAGAAAGAAAAGAAGAAAAAATATTTTACAGATTGGGTCATAAAGCCAGTACTAAATTCAAATACAGCCCAACAATAAAGTGCTATAAATATATGCCGCTTATCTTATAAGGTGTGTAATCACTATTAAAATTTAAGCATATGTATACAGAAGTGTTTTGAAAGGGTAACACATCATCTCTCATGGGAAGGCAAGGTTAATTTAACATAAGAATAAATCATTATATTTGAGCATTTAATATAATAAAGTAGTAAAACTATATTATAATTTTAACAGAAGGACAAAATCCATTTCAAACATTCAACACTCACCCACTAAAAGTATAAAATTCTTAGCAAAAGAGAATTATCCTACTAACTCCTGTGAATAGTATTTTTTAGATTTCTTGAAAAAGTTTTCTTTTGTTTTTCTTTTGTGTGTTGCTATATTTATTTTTCATCATTTATTTTAATTTTCTTCTTGTTTTAATGAGGCATAATTGGCAGATAAATTTATATATTTACAGTGTACAGTGTGATATTTTGATATATGTATACATTATGAGATGATTAAATCAAACTAATTAGCTTAACCATCACCTTTCATATTTATCATTTTAAGACAGAGAAAACATTTAATATTTGCTCTTCTAGCAATTTTCAAGAAAGCAATACATTATCATTAACTATAATCACCAGGATGTAAAATGGATCTTAAAGACGTATTCTTCCTGTCTATTGTAACTTGGACTTTTTGACCAATATTTCTACATCACCTCTACCGCAGCCCTGTTCTACTCTCTGCTTCTATGAGTTATACTTTTTTAGATCAAAAAATAAATAATGAGATCATAAGTTATTTATCCTTCTACATGACTGACTTATTACAGGTAGCATAAGTTTCTCCAGGTTCCTTCATGTTGTCATAAATGAAAGGATATTTATTTTAAGGATGGTGTGTGTGTGTGTGTGTGTGTGTGTATGTGTGTGTGTGTGCATTTACCATATATTGTTTATCAATCCATCCATTTTAGTTCTACATCTTGATTAAAGTGAATAATATCACACAAAATGAACATAGGGGTAGAGATATATCTCTTGAATTTATTGATTTCCTTTGAATTCATGACAAGTAGAATTTCTGGTAATTCTATAATGACATGTTTGAAGAGAACTCTTTATTCTTTCCCATACTGCCTGCATAGGCTTACATTCCCACCCAGTCTACAAGAGTTCTGCTTCTTTCACACTTCCGGAATACTTCGTACTATGTGTACTTTTTATAAAAGATATCCTGATAGGTGTGAGATACTATATTTGCATTTACCTGAAGATTAATGAAATTGAGGATTTTTTTCATGTACCCATTAAGTCTTTGCACATCTATTTGTTCCTTTTAGTAATGCCTATTTAAGTCCTTTGTCCATTTTGCATTAAGTTATTTCTTTTATTGATATTGAGCTGCTGAGTTCCTCATATAGTTTGGATACTATCTGCTTATCAAGTGTGTGGTTTGAAATTATCTCCTTTTATTTCATAGCTTGTCTCTTTACTTCTTTATTTCCTTTGCTATTTAGTAACTGATTACCTCGATAGAACTCTACTATCAACTTTTGCTTTTGTTGCATTTGCTTTTGGAGTCATTAAAAAATATTGCCTAGATGAATTTGAGGTAGGAGTTACCTCCGTTTTCTAGTATCAGTTTTATATTATCAGATGTTACATTTAGGTTTGAATCCATTTTGAGATAATTTCTTATATGCAGCATGATATATGGATTTCATTTCATTTTACTGTAATTACATATCAAGCCTACCTAGTGCCATTTATGGAACAGACTGTCCTTTCCCCATTTTAAGTTTTGATATTATTGTAGAGGATCAATTGGCTATAAATGTACAAATTTATTAATGAAATCTCTCTTCTTTTCTACTGGAAGTTTAACTTCTTTTTCTGCCAGTGGTGTATTTTTTTTTTTGACTATTTTAGCTCTGCAGCATATTTAGAAATCAAATTTTATGATGCCTTTCTGTTTGTGGTATCATGTTTCCATGCTTGCTTATGTTTATGTGGCCTACATTTGGGTCCATGTGAATTGTCTAGAGTTCTAAGCCTAGACCCTGGGGGCAATAAAATGTAAACCTACAGGTCCAAACTGGAACCTGAGGCCTACAGGAACCATGTCCCACAAGAGCTACCTCAGTGCTGAGACCTATGGGTATAATCCTGGATCCTGTGGTGGAACACAAGTCTGGTGTCATAAGGACTGGCCTGGATTTTGTTTCCCTGAAGTCTATGGGTGAAAAACTTACTGGAGTCTCAGGATATATGTGTGTATGTGGAGGTAACAGAAATTGAAAACTGGCCTATAGAATTTCATTTTTTTTTTTTTTTTTTGGTCTTTTTGAGGCAGGGTCTTGCTATGCAGTTCAGGGTGGCCTTGAGCTCACTTTGTAGCTCAGGCTGGCCTCGAACTCACAACGATCCTCCTGCCTCAGCCTCCTGAGTGCTAGAATTACAGGCATGCACCACCATTCCTGGCCTGGCCTTTGGAATCTGATCTAGCACTGGAATGGAAGTTGACACTATGTCCACAGGAGTGGAACTGATAACAGGGACTGTGAGGACTGGCTTGGAGCTGGTGTCAACATGTGCTTTCCTATCCCTGGGTGGGCTAGAAACTGAGAATTCAGGTGCTTCCCTATTCCATGGGCTGTGTGGGTACTATGGCAACAGGCAGACCTGAAGTCTGCTGAGCCTGCCTAGGGCCTGTGGATTCTAAAGATGGCTTGGTCCTAATTTAATGGAGCTCTTATTAAGTTGGGTGCCCACTTTACTTCTTTTTCCCTCAGGCACAATGCTTCTTTCTGTGCTCTGCTGGCTGGGTTTGGAGAAAAGTGATGTGGGTAAGGGGACATTATCTTTTCTACCCTCTCCAATATTTCTTATTTCTGTATGACATCTAGGTTATATAATCTTAACTCTTCTAAAGGTATTTTACATGTCAATAGTTGTCCAAATTGATGTTTCTGTAAGGGATAGGTACTAGAAAAAGTTTCATTATGCTGCTGTCACAGGTTAATGAAGAAAATCTTCTTTTCATATACAAAATACTTTTACATTTTATATGGTATTATACAATATTATATACTACATATGATTTTACACAAATAAATAATTTTACTTATTTTAAAGGTAGTCTGCTTTCATTTCACAATGTTTGAAAAATCTCCTTAACACTAAATTTAATGTTAACATTTTGCAAGTTCTAGGGAAAATAATCTCATTAATATTTTGGTCAAATTTATCTTGAATTTCTAGATAAATTTTGTATGGATGAATAACTTACAATATTGAGAGTTTTGCCCATTCACTCAAAAACGTGCTATATTTTACAATTATTTAAGTCTTTTTTGAAGTCTTCCATCACTTTTTGTATTATTTCAAATGTCATACAATGTATTCCTAGTTATATATTTTCTTGTGATAGCTGTAGAGTCCTTTCCTTCATTAAATTTTGCAACAAAAAAGATAGAATTTTATACTGATTTTCTGACAAAGCTACCTTATTTAATTTGTATATTTTTCCATAGATTCGTTTTAGTGACTTCATTTTCCAAGATATAAAAGTATGCTAATAGCAAATAATGGGGCAATATTTCTACTTAGTATTTATTTGTATTTAATTTTCTAGTGTATGAAGCTTGAAACTTTGGAAGTATTATTAAATAGTAGTATTGATAGTAGATCAATATACTTGTTTTAAATGTAAAAAGAAATCCTAGTTTTCTACAACTTGCCAGAATAATGACTGTTTTCTAATTTAATCCTATTTCTCATGTCAAGGAACTATACTTAGTTAATTTTCTATGAAATATCCTTGCATAAAATATTTAGATTATCTTACAATTTTTAAAAATCTTTGATTGATACTATAATAACATTAGCAAACTTCTTCCCATTAAAAATTAGATCTGAAAATTCCACCTGGTTGCATTTATTTGTCTTTTTTTTCATTTTTTATTTTAAAGATAAAGGAACAAAAACATAATAACAAACACACATACATTTACAGAATAACACAAAAACAATAGAAGCAATACTGAATTTCAGACAAGGCGATAAGAAATTAACAATGGTTGGTGTATTACATATTGATATCTTCAAATTGGTTACTCAGGTAAACAACTATAGACATGTAAGATTGATCTAGAGGCCATACTCAAAAGTGAAATAAATCAGACCCTTATGTATAAACACCATATTGTTTCACTAGTGTACAAAGATGAAAGAGTGAACAAAAATTAGGAGGTATGATAGATGAGGGGAAATGAAAGGAAACTGCTCAAAAGTAAAGAACAAATGGGAAGAGGAAAAAGAGAAAAGAAAAAGGGGAAATTATGTATATATATATTTGTCATTTAATACAATGCAGAGTTCATGTGCCAGTAGTTAAGTGTTCTGCCTAAATATTCTTGAGCAATGTTAAGTTTTATTTTTCAGTGTGTTGCTTTTTTCACATTTGGGAGATGGCTGATATAATGGTTTTATAAAATTTGTTTGACAGGTTCTCTTTTCTTGTCTGGGGCGATGCTTCCCCAGTTGTATTACATATGGCCCACTGGTATTGCCACAGCCTGAGTGTTTCAATTCAGTATTTATTTTTAATCATGGTAGGACATGTTTCTCTATTTTGTTTACATTCATTAAATTAAATGTTGGATTTTCTTTCTTTCTTTTTATTTTTACCAACTTTCTTATCTTTCATATTTATTTTATAACAGTCACTTTAACCACATTTCCCTCTTTCATCATCCCTGGTTTGTGATTTCTCTTTCCTAGAATTAATTTCCTTATTTTCATCTTTTATTGCTGGCATACATAATGATAAAAAATCTTTTGTGGGAACCTACAAATTTCATACCAACGGTTTTTATACACAATGTTTTACTACTGCTATTTCCTATGTACTCTTTGTGATTATTTCCTCTATGATTGGGGGGATAAAATGTGTCTCTTTCAATAGTTGGTAGTTTTGTTTTGCTTATGTTGCTGTTGTACTTATAATTGTTTTCAATATGGTCAAATGTTCTATCTGAACTGTTTCATAATTTTAGAATTTGATTTGTGGTGTTTCAGATAAAACATCATAAGATTTTGTTAACATTCTCCAACATTATTATAATCTGTTTATTAGACACTATATATATATAAAACATTATTCATATTGTTACATATTTTATAATGAAATGAGTGCTAAAATGTTAATATTTTCTGTTTTTTCCTCACTGGATTTCTTGCAAACATATTTGGTTCTGACATTTATTTGTGTATTAAAGATTAACAACAGCAGTATACTGTTAATTACGGTCTTCATCAAAAGTACTCTTGGTCATATTTAATGGGTTAATGCTTCACATCATAGTTGAATCAAGTTTTAATTGTGCTACCACTTACGTGCTTGATATTTGTTCCTTTATGTGCAATATTTCAATTTACTTGTATATATTTTTTGTCTATGTTCCATAATTGTGTTTTTAGTTAATAGTGTACATTTTCACAGGTGAGTCTATATGAACTGTGCATACCAATATAATTTGTATTTTATATCCGTTGGCAATTATTTTGTATTTTTATTTTTTTACATTCTGTCTTGTGATCTGTTTTCTTCCTTGAGCATTTAATCCCTTTATAAACTTGAAAACCTTACATATTGTTATTTAACTTATAGTTATTTTTCTAATGTAAATGATATACTAACATCTTTATTTAATACTTCATGAAATCTAAAAAAGAAACATTAGATGTTAAATTCCTTCTCTAAAACTTGTGGGAAAGTTTTTCTCATCAATACTTCTTCTCCACCCCACTTTTATAAAAATACTGGAATTTTGTTCTAATCCATTGGAGTTGTACTTTTATTTTTACACAGTATACCTTTCCTCAGAAGGTGCTATTTTCCTTTCTTTTTTTTTTTTTTTTTGTTTTTTTCCGGTGCCGGGAACCGAACTCACGACCTTGCGCTTGCCAGGCAGGCGCTTTGCCGCTGAGCTAAATCCCCAGCCCCTATTTTCCTTTCTTTAAACATACCTTACACATTCTTCCTATCAAACATAACCACATAATGTTTGAAATTGATTTTTATTTCTAATCCTTTAATATTGTGGATCTTTATTGTCAAATTTTTTTTTTTTGATTCAGTATTTGTTAATTTAGGTATTTCTTCAAGGATTCCCTCCTAAGGATTCTCATTTGCTCTAGTAGTTCACGATTCATTGCATAATTAAATACCATTTTAGAAATGGGAAAGGAACCAAGAGATGGAGGTAGTGGAAAGCGGGGAGAAAGGAAGAGGGAGTAAAAAGAGTTAAGAGGTGTTACACACATATGCAAACTCCCCAGGGTCAGTGTAAGCATTATTTACTGCAAATATGTGCTAAAAGAAAAAAATAACAGCAATCCATTTCCTCTTTGCCTCTTAAATACTGACCAGAGGCATGCACTTGAGGCCACAGGGTTTTTCAGGAGATAACTCTCAGATTACAGATCCAACTATACCCCTAAAATTTGCCCAAGAGCATACCAAACCAACATGAGCAAAACAGAATTGAATTGGTTGCTGCAAAGTTTCTAGAATGTGATATTCTGCCTTGTGCTTTTCCCTACTTTGAAATTTACCACACAAAAAGTCATTATTCAAATTGGGCTTGGAAGTGCATACTTGTAAGCCCAGCACTCCAGAGGCTGAGGCGGGAGGATCGCCATGAGTTCAAGGCAAGCCTGAGCTACATAGCAAGACCCTGTCTTACTAAAAAACAGAGAAAAGCTATTCAGTATTGGTCAACTGATCATCATATACAGTTTGTTATATTAGAATTAGAGACAAATTCTATTTTAAAATTATTCAAGAACAATTTGATATTTTATTTTTATATTGAAAACCAGTCAGATTTACTTCAGCCTCAAAGCATATGCTTATATAAAATTAAGTGAATGCTGGCAGCAAAGCACACTTTTTTTTCTGAATAGGAGATTTTATTTTAAGAATGTCAAATTTTGTGTTAATATGTTCCAAATACTTTAAATTAGTATAAAAACTTTATTTATCATTTTTTTCTTATTCATCCAGCACTTGAAAATTATAGTCTTCTTATGTTGATTTGGAAGTAACTGTTAGCATCAGGAATGCTAAGAACATTTTTTATCTCTTGATAAAGGAACTAAAATTCGCCGTCCCCCCCAGAATGACAAAGAAGATTTTCCTTACCTTGAAGTCCAATGCATTCATTAGAAAACTTTCAGTGAAAGCAACAGTAACTAAACTGACCTGGCGTGAGCTAAAAGATTTGGAAGTTTACATACATAAACTAAGCCAGTGAAACATAACACCACCTTTATGATAAATGGAGCCAAGTACCCAAATGCTGTCCGGTTTTTGCTAATTACTTTAATTGTCTGATTATGCTGTGTGCAGATTATATTATTTCAGCTGGAGCAGTACTACGGCAGGAAAATTATTGAAATGATTACCACTCTCTATATCAAGACGTATACTCTCGAAATTTAGCAAGCAAGGAATAAAATCCATTCTCTTCCTACTCAATGGGAAGGGCTCTGACTGCTCTGAGGTTCACCTCCTATAATTGGACTGTCAGCTTTGTTAGAGGAGTTATGCTGTTTGACTAAACTAACTCTGATCTTTTTTGCACTGAACATTGTGGGTTTCGTGATAGAGAGTCTTCCCTGGAATTGATTTTGCAAGCTATATTTCAAAAACTTAAATACTATTTTAGGCAGAAGAAATAATTGTGCGTTTTGCTCAGTAAACTCACCAGGAAAGAACTCACTATTTGCGATTTTGAATCATTTTTAATTTGAAAACTGTGTAGATGTGGAAACTGAAGAATCAGAGGTTGTTTAATTTTAGGATAATTTTCTTATGTTATAATTCTGCATGTTTCCTTGAACACTTTAATCTCTTCCCCTTGAGTCTTCCTCACAAATGTATATTAATTTGTTATGCCAAGAAACTCAGCGCTTTTTCCTTCATTTATGTCCCTTCCCATTTTTGGCAATGCAATTACATTGTCTTCATTTCCAAAGCTTTCTCAAAGTATGCATTTAAATAAATAAGAGCTAGTGATTTAAATATTAACATAAAATATTTTATTTTCAAAACATACTTGCACACAAAAATAGTTATTTATTTCACACTTATGCAACTGATAACCATCATATCCTTACTGCAGCGGGCTGCGCTTAACTGACCTTGGCTTGTTAGAACAAGTTAGGTTCAGATCATCTCCACGTTTCTCTAAACCTTCTATCCCAAGCTCACAATCACATTTTGCATGTGCAAGGGAGGAGTACAAGAATTCAATCTGAAGCACAAAAGTAAGTCCAGCAAACCAGAGGCTGGAGTCACATGACTTTTGATCAAAGGCAGTGATGTGATCAAACCCAAAACAAGAGTTGGGAAATATAAGGCTAAAACTATGAGAAGAGTGTCAGTATGTACTCTTACTACCAGAGAATTAAGAATTGAGGATGATGTCAGTCTTTAACAGTTAACTTGTTGGTTAAAATTATTGATAGTTAAATATTCTTATCTTTATCCAGGATTCCCACAAATTTCATCAAATTATGGTATCAGACTCAGAGTTCAGGATTGCAGGACTTACATTATATCTATATATCAATTCTTGTGAAACACAAACTTAAAGCCTGATTAAAAAGTAATAATCTACCAAGATCCAAAGTACAAAGGATGAGGAAAAACACAACAAACATTCTCTTTCAAAAGCAGTAATAATGGAAAGCCAGTGCTGGTCAGTGGTAGGTAGAAATTCCCTCCTCACATACGTTGCCAAGACCACTCAATGCACTTTGACTGTGCATTGTTCATTGATTATATTTATTCTCTGGGAATGTTTCCCGTTCAGTCACTCCTCATACCTCTCTGTCATCTAGCCTTCCTTTTCCCAAAAGTCTCTATGGCTACTCCTGAAAAACAAACTGAAGATCCTTTACTTTCTCAAAATACAGAAAGACATTGGCTGTGCATTACACCTGAAAAAAAAAAAAAAACAAAAAAAAAATAAAAAAAAAAACCCAAAAGGCTTAAAGGTTATTTTGCATCTTGAAAACTTTTGGTCTTGTTTACTCCAAACCAGATTAGGACAGTATAATTCTCTCAAAGGCTGTAAAGTTTCAATGCATTTCATTCTACTCAATATTATTCCAAAGGCCTCAACAAAAATTATTTTTAAGACATAGGTCCCATTTTAATTGGTATTAGAAGTTTCCTGAATAGATGCCTAGAAGATCACAAACTTGATCTTTGTAGGAGCTTCTCCACTTTTCGTACTGAAAAAAACCATAAAATGTTCATTCAATCCTTTCTGAGTTATTAAAAATGGTACCATAGTCATACCTTTATTTTACTAAATTCTGAGGTTATAGCTTATTGATGTACTAATCATTCTTTCCCCTAAAGGTAAGTATTAATGATGATATATTTCATATGATAAAAACAGTTTAACTTTACAATTTTGCAAATCTGAGCATTTCTAGTCTTCCTATTTATCTCAATTCTATTTTTGCTGTGGACAGTTTCTTCCTATCTTGCAGAACTTTATCAAATGCACTTGCAGGAGTCATCTCAGGATTGCAGCAGTCAATCTGACAGTCTCCTCAATCACCATGAAATGTTCATTATATATATTTTTGTGTCCCCCCATTATCATGAGTGACATTTTTACTAAACCTTTATCTATAGGATCAATGAAAAATTCTCCCACTCCTATACATTCATTCACCATTTTTCTAAACTTATATAATAGTTTCCTTTCTATCAGTTGTCCAATTCTAAAACCACTGCCAGCAGTTTAAAGATTTGTTATAGCCATATTCTTTAGCAGGAATTGTCAGGATTGCTGCATAACAAGCTGTAGGGAGTGGCTGAAGAGAGAAATTGGTCACAGTGTGGGGGTGAGGCAAGGCTGGTCTGAGAACAAGGAGTTCCTGAGTCAATACAAGCTGCTTCAGCCCAAAGGAACAACAAGCCTGAGACAATCCCAGCCATTAGTTGCTAGGCAGGCCTGTGTCACATGACACTGACTTTAACAAATGCATAAATAAACACCCCTATGATGGTTGAGCAGTTTCTTTTCCTCTCATCTGGAGAGACAGGACTCCACCTGACCTCAGCTTTTGTCTCTTATCCTTATTTTTCCCATCCTCTCACCATCTCTCCCCCAAGAACTCCAACAGCCACACTAATATCTGGCATAGGGCACCATGAAAACACACCAGATCTGGGATAAGAAGATATAGTGTGAGAGGAGACTTCTTGTTGTTCATGCAGAGGGAGGAGAAGTACATAGGTAGCATCAGTATTCTTCACAGTGGTGTATTGGTATTGGCATTCATCAGGTGTAGAATATGGGGCATACAGGTTCACTAGGGCCAGAGAATTAAACAGATTCCCTAGGTCACAGAATTATATGAGCTTAAGAGAAGCTATAGAGAGATATAGGCTTAGAAAAAACTAAAGAGAAAGAGGTGTATTGATTTATCAGTTGTTGTACATGAGGCAAACAGTCTCAAGAACCACAAAAGTATATAGATGTATATAGAAATGTTTGTTGTATAATTATTCCTGTATTCACTTTTCAAGACCACCACAAAAGATTTGGCTTTGAGCACTATTTTAGAATGAAGTCCAAGCAGGAAAAGGAGGGTAGGGTAACAGCCCTACCGATAGAGCTCGAAACCTCTTGCTTTGCTTAATCAGATAAGGAAGAAATGTGGGAGAAAAAAATAACAGCTAAGGCATGTATGAATCCAGGAAATTGTTAATTGTGGAAAAAAACCAAAGTTTTGATTTGTGTGCAGATCAGGCCACCTATTCCACTTCTTCAGTGCTGCACAGTTCCATGGGGGGATGGGAACAGGCCAAGTGCAGAGAGGGCCCCAGGTTCTAGTGCTAGGTAGACTCACCCAGGAGCCTGAGTGCCCAGGCCCAGGAAGGCAAGATGCAACCCAGGCACACAAGAGCCATCCCAGCTCTCCCCACCACCCGCATGCAAAACTCTGAACAGAAGACAACAGAGAGCACCTGGAGGTGGCAGCAGTGGGTATTTTACCTTGGTTGAGACCCTGGTTATCTGTCAGCTGTCAGACTCCCATTTGCAGCCAGAGTCCTGCCCTCCACGAGGCAGAACCAGGCATGGCCCATCCACTGGCCATGCTGATGCTCCCCAGCACTGTTAGCTTAGCTAGGAACCAGAGAAGGAACAACAGCCCATATCACAGGAGGAAAAGGCCAGGAAAAAAAAAGTGTCAGCTGTGGCTGCAGAAGCAGCAAACACCCTGTCCTCTGGGGAAGGGGGTGCAGGAGATGGAGCCCATCCCTGGCAGCAAAGTGGACACTGACCCCCTTGTGGTCACTACCACCTAAGTGCCAGTGCCAAGGGGCAGGATCAAGGGGAAACAGTGCTCCCCTCATGCCAATAGCCAGCAGGGAAGCTCGCCTAGCCCCGAAGTGATAGGGCAGAAGCTGCAGCAGGAGCTAGGAGCAGTGAGTGGGAGTGCTGGGCATGAAAATGCAGAGTACAGGATACAGGTTTTCATTTTTTTTTTTTCTACATTTAAGACTGACAATGGCCCACATACACAGGTGCTACTTTCCAAACATTTTGTAAAACTTTCCACATTTCCCCTGCTACGGGAATTCCTGATGATCCTCAGATCTAAAACATTGTTAAACATGCTCACTGTATGCTCAAAATTCAATTACAAAAACAAAAAGGGGAATCAATCCTGTCAGTTCTTCCCTACAAAATTTACACCTCATAAAAAACTTCACTTGACAGTATATTAAGTTTTTAAATTCTACTATGGATAAAACATCAACATTTAAAAGACAATTCAATCAGGTAAAATAAAAAAGGCTAAGATGAGTTTTTTGGAGATATTTTCATACTGGACAATAAAACACCCAGCCCAGTGCTAATTTGAGGTCAAGGGTGTCCTTGTGTTTTTGCAGAGAATGCTAAACAACCCCTTTGGGCGCCAGAGCATACTACCCAGCTGTGTCAGGAGCCCAGATCTGGAGAAGAAGCTGATGCCACCCTTCCAGAGGCTGACACTCAGTCCTCTGACGGTGATGCCTTGGAGACTGCTCTACAAAGGATAGACAAGGGTGATGCTAGAGCCAACCCAAGTGGGGCCAATTGATGGAATTAACCCAGAATGCCCAGGAGATGGTAACTAAAAATGAGAATCAAAGTTCTGAGTAGATGACAGAGTATATAGAGATAGCTGAGCTAAAAGTTACCAGTATTCTTAAGACAGAATAAAATATATAAAAAAATGTATAAATTAGAGGTAAAAGGTTTTATTCCTTCCAAATTCTGCTGCAATGTTATGTATGGTTTTTATTTCTAATTTTCTGTATAAAATATGCAACTTTTAACATTTTATCAGGATTCAAGTATTAGAAGATTCATGGTTGTTAGAAAATAACAGCTCTATTTTATATTCTAAGGTGTTTGACACTCAGATAAGATAGTAATAGTAAGCTCACTGCCTCGATTACAACATAATATCATTAATCTTCTCTTCTGGATGTTCAACAGTGGAGCTTTAGAGACCAAAAATTAGAGAGTTTGATGGGCTAAGAGGACAGTCAATATTTTGGTCCCAGACCTCAGAGGTCAATGAGGACTGAGGACAAAAGACAACCTCTACATGACATCCTATAAATCACCTGAGTCCCTGATCTTCTGATCAAGGAGACTGTGGAACCACAGAGGAAAGTGATTTTACTATATACAGTGTGCTCAAGGAGAATCACCAGGAGAGGAAAAAGTCTCCTAAACTTTCACAGAAAGCAACTAGGTCAAGCAATGGTCATGACTCACCCAGATGGCTGACACTGACAGAAATACAAAGAGGTACTGTATGTGGTTCCAAAGTAAACCCTAAGGAGACTTAATAGACCTTGATTGATAACAAAGGATTAATTAGTACAGGTCTCACTTTAATTTAGTCTTGAACATCCAGCAGAAAAGTAGAACCATATGAAAAAAAATTTTCTACAGAAGTTCTCCAAACACAGCTCCTCCAACTTCAGTTGAACACCTATTGCTTGCCACTACAAAACAGAAAAGGGGGAGATGTAGGGAGAAGCTGAAGCTCGAAATTGGTCACAAGTGTGGGGGTGAGACAAGGCCAGCCTGAGAACAAAAAGCTCCCAAAGGCAATACAAGCTGCTTCAGTCCAGAGAAAAACCAAGCCCAAAACAACCCCAGCCTTTAGTTGCTGGCAAGCCTTTGTCACATGACACTAACTTTGTCAAATGTATAAATAAACACCCCTATGGTAGTTCAGAAGGTTCCTTTCTTCTCATTTGGAGAGAGAGGGCTCTACCAGACCTCAGCTTTTCTCTCTTTATTTTTCCTAACCTCTCATTATTCTTCCCCCAGGAACTCCAAGAGCCGTGCCTGTACATGGCACCCAGCCATCCCAAAACTTGGTTGCTTACAATAATAGGGCTATTTTCTTATCTACATAACATAAATTATCTGTAACACAATTGATCAAGACTGGGTTTGGCTCCAAACTTCAGTTTTATGATCTTCATAATATTTATCCCATTTTACATTGACTAAGCCTATCTGAATTATGATGTTATTATGACTAAGACCAAATTCAAGAAGTCAACTCCAAATATGTAAACATTGTGTTAATTACCTTCCCATTACTGGCACAAAATTTTGACCTTTGCAACTTACACTTTCAGAGGTTCCAGTGAAAAGTTGGTTGGCTGTCAGGCAGATTTGGTGTGATAGAAGGGCATGGCTGAGGAAGGCTGCTCAACCCATGGCAGGCAGGTAGTTGGAAAAAGGGAGGAGCTGGGAATAAGAAAACGCAATCACTGACCCACCTCTTCCAACTGCCTTCTTCCTCATAGCAATATTAGCTAATACAGATCAATAGAATAATTCATGGATGAGTAGAGTATCCCCATGATCCACTTACATTCCACAAGTCCTACCTCTGATCACATGAGACCTTAGAAGGTCGTTTTAGATCTAAACCAAAAAGAATATGTTTCAAGCTTTTGTTTGTACCACAAATGTCATATAACTGCCAAAGCAAGCCATTTGGTGAAGCTCAGAGAAGAGAGGTAATTATAGTGTGCTCACCATAAAGCCACAACAACTTACATGATTATATATCCATACCAGAGGAGCATGAATTATTTAGGGCTTTAATTCAGTCTAAAAGGCAGATTTTGTTTTTCATATTAAAGAAATTCAATGGAAAACTTATAGAATCATGACATTTTCTCCCTGATGCATATTAATGATCAGGGTGAACTTACTTTCAAAATTTTTGAAATAGAGGCTAGAGAGAGAGATGAATGCTTAAATATTTCATGCTTAAGTTATATAGATTTCCATATACTAATCTTCTCCTATATTTTTTGACTTATAATCCCATGGTTTTAGCTTTCCTATTTCAACTGATCTAATCAGACAAGTTTGAAAGAAATTGTTGAAATTCTGGGATCTAACAGAATGATAAAAGGTTCAAGTCAAGGTTTCTATATCTACACTCAAAATTAGACAGAGATCAAAAAGAAGGGCAAGTAAACTGCATGTGTACTGTATTCAAAACATAAAAGATGCAAGATAAAACAACACTGAGATTCCATCTCACTCCAGAAGTAATGGCTGTCATCAACAAACCAACCAGTAACAAATGCTGGCAGGGCTGTTGAGAGAAAGGAACTCCTCACTGCTGGTGAAACTTTAGACTGGTGCAGCTCCTGTGGAAATCAATGCAGAGATTCCTCAAAAAACTAAACCTAGAGTTTTCATTCAACCCAATTACTTTGCTTCTTGGTATCTTCCAAAAGAATTAAAAGAAGCACACCACAATAATATACACACTCCCATGTTGATAATAACACAGTTTGTAGTAGCTGAATCTGATCAAATCCAAATGCCCAACAACTGATGAATGGGAAAAAAAAAAGATATTTTTATACAGTGAAGTACTACTCCATCATAAAGAAGGATAAACTTGAAACGTTTATAGCTAAATGGATGAACCTTGAGACCATACTCTCAAGTGAAATTAATTGGACACACATGTAAATATAGCATTGTTCCTCTGGTGTGAGAAGCTGAAAGTGTAAATAAGAACCAAAGTTTATAATGGATATTGTGAAATATGGAGAAATTATTCAAAAGGAAAGAGGAACAAGGAGGAGAAGGCAGAAAATGAAAATTAAAAAATGGCAATAAATAAAATAATGGAAACCAAGCTTTGTAAATAAGGAGAGAAGGAAGGGTTAAGGGAGGAGAGGGGAATGGGAGAAAAAGAAAAGAAATAAGATAAATTGTACACATGTACAAGTACCCCATGATGAATGTGATCACTGTGTAGATCTAAGTTGTACCAATAACTTTAACAAATATAAAAAATTAAAAATAAAAACATAGAGAACACTATGAATATTATCATATTTAAGTAGGAATATTTATATCTAAATCATATAGATATAGCCCAAGCATGTTAAAATGAGGTAAGATAGAAATTTTACTTGTTAGTTTTTTTGTTACTGTGACAAAATACATGAGATTTAATTTAAAAAGGGAAACAGTTACTATGACTCATGGTTTCAGAAGTCTCAGCCCATGGTTTCTGACCCTGTCACCCTTTTGCCTGTGGTAGGTCAGATACTGAAGGTAGTATAAACTCTTCACCTCATGGGGGCCAGAAGGTGTAGTGGCAAAAACTAGGAAGCAAGACTTCAACATGAGACATTAGGAGACATTTAAGGTCCTGTATCATCCAGGGTTTTACTAGAGAAGTAGATATCACATAAAGTATACAAATGTTTTAGAAATTACAAGATTGGTTTATCATGGTCAGCCCCAGTGTTGGATGAGGAAGCATGCAGAGGGTGTCTGCACAATGCAGAGCAAAGGATTCTGTCAAAGGTCTGCAGTTCACTGCAGCATTCTGTGCAAGTCTGCACCAGGAAGCCAATGAGTCTGTGATGGAAGGCTGATGAGTCTAGACCAGCAGAAGCCAAAGGGTCTGCACTAGAAGCCAGGAGATGACGTCCGAGCTGAAGGTGAAGACTGGAGCCCTTCTGAAGAATAGAAGCCCCTTTGTCCTTCCTCATTTCTCTTTTCATCTAGGTGATGATCGACCCTAGGGTGTCTTCTCCATACCATAGGGTGTAGAACTGCTGAGCCAATATAGTTAAGCTTCTAAACATCCCAAGTTGCCATAATGAATCAACCACTACAGATCCAAACCCTAACAGTAGTTAAAATAAAAATGAGATACCAGAACAGAAGAAACAGAGATGATATCATCATCACTAAGAGAAAGTCATATATTTAGTATTAAAATATTGAAGAGTGGCTTCCTACTGTAGCTCAGCAAACTGCATATTGCAGGATTGAAAGCAGTTCAAGAGTTCAGGGAGTCACTGTTTCTAGCAGTAAAGGGAAAACTTGAAAAGGGTGGCCATTCTTTTGAGACTTGGTATTGCCAATGAAAAACTTTAAAAGAGAGAATTATTAAGGATTACTATAAAGAAACTTAACATGAGGAAGTGTGTGCTAGGGATCATGTATCCAGTTGAGCCATCTTTTATTATCAAGGGAATGAAAAAGTAATTTTATATCTATAAAAATAAATCCAGCAAAAAGAGTGACAAAATTAAAAGAAAACACAACCACTGCCTTTTAAAAGAGTACATATTGAACGAAATATAATTTCTTTTCACTATATCAAGTAAAAAGAATATTTGCAAACTGCAAAATGTAGTAAGCTATCTAAAGTTCTCCAGCCATGTCTCCATGCACTTGGTCTGCCAGTCATAAAAGATGGGACAAAATGAACAAACGGTCATCGATGTGCATATGAAGAATTGCAGAAAAAAAATGGAACAGAAAAAGCAAAAGTTTGAATTTATTAAAAATTTCCCAGTCAAGCAGTCATGAGGCAGAAGGAAACTGCAACATAGCACTAACTCTAAATTCAATATTTATTAAAAAATGCTTGCAGTCTGTGTAAAAGCAAATAAACACAGAAATCTATAAACTTAGAAGAAGTGGAATATAATCAAAAGTTAAACTGAAGAAATATAGAAACATCCACAAAGAGTGGAGACAGAAAACAAATCACTCAAGAGGAACAGGCTATATTGAATACATAAAAATGGATACTGAGAACAACAGTTAAAAAAAATAAGAGCATATAAAGGCAATAAATACAGTGGCATAAAATGTTCAGAATAAGCATGATTCATAGTAAATATAAGCGAATACACACACATGGTATATAATTATATGCTCAGGAAAAACACGAAAAATAAATCAGAATTAATTTTAAAATCAATTTTCAATGAAAGTTCTTAAGGTAAAATAATGAATGTACTCATAAGACAATGGTCTTTCTGGAGAGAAATGGACGAAACTAGCAGCTGCAAAACATGTAACACAATTACTATCTATATATTCAAAGATTTATTTTTGCTAGTACCTGTTCACAGCGCATAATGATTGCAGTCATGATGGGAGTTATTATATCCACACAAAACATTTTAATTTATTCTCTATTCCCTTCCCTTTCCCTTTCTCTCTCTTTGTCTTTCTGTCTTTTGGTCTCCTCCACTTTTGTAGAAGATCTCTCTCCCTGTTTCCTACTATTTTATTATTTTGTTCTTTCATGTATACTTTGGGTTTCTCATATGAGTGAGACCATGCACTAGTTAAGAGTATGCATTTCATTTATTTCATTTAGCTTTATGGTCTCATAATACAATTTTTAGAAATTAATATTAAAAGTAGTATGAAACAGAAAATTCAGGTCTGTCATACAAAGGGTAAGACATTCTAAACAAAGAAAATTAATATTGATTTCAGATACTTTAACCAACAACATGGAAGATGAAACAACATGTGGGAAATAGACCAAGAGATGGAGGGAGGGCAAAGGAAAGTGAACTGGAATTTGGTTATGTCCACGTACCAACTTCCTGTGATGAATGCAATTATTATATACTGCAGATATGTACTAATAAAAATGAAAATTTAAAACAACAAAACAAGAATAGCTTTTGTTTAGAAACTCAGAGAAAAAAATATGAATTTAAAATATTATATCCATCCATGTTGGATACAAAATATTAAAGTGACAATAAAACAGACTTAACGGAAAGAACCGAGGACTCTACATTCAAACTTTCTTCCTAAGTAATTACTAGTAGAAAAGTTATAATCTAATTAAATGATTTCTGGGATGACTCTGGCAAATGAACAATTTGTGACTATTAAATGGTCCAATATTATTGAAGTGTTTGGTTTTAATTGTGTCCTATCACTTTATGTATATTTAATAGGTCGTATATATAGAATGTTTCCCATATCTTTCCTTTCAAACAATATGGTGACAAAAATTAAAATTATTAAATAATATCTATTCTGCCAATAGAAATGTAATAAAAATGGAGGAAAATGGCGCAGATGAAAAATTGAAGGAGAGTATTATCTCATAAGTAATTGAAGATCAAATAAAAATTAAAGACAGAAGTCAAATAGTTGAGTAGTTATAAACTATACAATGTATATTTTTAAATAATATTCAAAAATGTATGATTATCATGGTAACCATGTGAACAAAAACATAAATCTTCTTAAAAAGTAGAAAAGTAAAAGATAAAATCAGAAACATAAGCATCATTAAAATGTTGTGCCAAATAAATAGTATCAAGACAGTATTAAAGAACTGAAGCCAAGAACACCCATAACAATACTAAATTCAAAATGAATTCAAATCACAAAAATCATGAAAAAGACTCAGTATGCTCAAAAAAGAAAATGTAAATCCATAATTACATACTCTGGATAAAAATAGCTCTTTGAAAATTTGTGGAATTGGCAAAAGCAAACAAAAACTGGGCACGTCAACACTCCCATTTCAAAATTAGTATAACTGACCTTCTGGGGTATTCAAAAGCCAACACTTAGAGACCAAACTAAGGAAGGTAACACAGTAAAAAGGACAGCCAATGTCTTTGCCCTTATCATTCAAGGTCTGCCAGGACCCAAGACCTGACACGATCCTTCAAATAGATCTCTTAAACTCTAGTGAATCACCCAGCCTCCTTAGCAGAGAGCTTGTTGACCCTCACAAGACAGGAGTTAACCAGTGTGCTTTGTGCTAAAAGAAGGAAATGGTGTTCAAGTGAAGCCGTATTGTCACGCAAAGATCATGATCCATCCTGACAGAGGGTATAACAGATAGAGGAGAAAAAACATGGAGGAGCTAAGAGGCTCCTCACAAGGCTCCAAAAGCTATGCATGAGCAGCCTTGTAGTTGACGTTGACAAATACATGCATGTTGTAAATAGATTAATTTTGATTGATGTGGCTTTTACTTTGACTTGGTCTAAAACACCTAGCAGGAAAGTATAAGCAATCAATGAGTAATTTAATATTAATATAAAAACAGAGAAATCTAGGTATCTTGGTTATTTTCTTGTTCCTAGGATACAATACCCAAGAAGCACAAGTTAAAGGAGGAATTTTTACTTTGGCTCATAATTTGCAGAAGTTTCAGTCTATAGTGGCAGCATGGTGTGGCAGAGGGGCTTGGTGGTAGAGAATTGCTCATGACATGGCAGGCTTGAAGCAGTAAAAGATATCAAGAGAGCAGGTAGAAGATGTGCCCTAGTCCATACCCCCGGTGAGCCACCTCATTTGATCAGATTCTACCTTGCAACATCACATCTAGTGATGGACTAATTCTTTGATGAGTATCACTCACCCATGATCTGGTCACTTCCCCAAAGCCCCACCTATGAGTATATAAAGGTTTGGGGAACATCTAGATATGCACTATACCACTAGGCTAAATATAAAAATAGAAGTTCCAAGCTCTGCAGCAGACCCTATAGTAGTCTCTAACTACTCTTATAATATTTTAACCTATAGCCATGGGTGGTCATGAGTTTCATGTATTTTGAAGTACTTCCAACATAAAAATTTGTCTTCTTATATAGGTGTACCCATCGAATAAGTGCAGCAATATACATATTCCTCAGTAACTACTAAGATTTTTGCCTCTGTGATATCAACTAACTTAATATGTTCGTATTATTTGCATCTGGCCACTACACAAGTTTTTCAGATCTACAAAATAGAGCCAGATCCAAGTTCTGAGCCCTACAATGCAAAAATTTTCATGGCCAAATTGTTATAAAAGCATAGATGACTTTATTTAGTGCATTCTTTTGCCATTGTGATAATTAAAATAAGAGAACATTCGATTTCTTTGACAATTAGGAATGATTTTGTACAATGTTAAACTCTACCTGTTGTATTTGGATAAACACGTCAAAACAAATAGAGGTTAGTTTTTAAGATAAAAGGCTTAAGCTAAAATTATATTGACTTCTATCATTTTGGGAGCCACTATTCAACCATATTCTACTTTTAATTTCTGGCCTTTGTTTGAATAACATCATAATAAAATGAAGGTTAAGTGTCAATGTCCTCTTTTCCAGACTATCAAAAGATGATGGTTTAACAAACAATAAAATCAGTCTTCCTTTGTCTCCTTTAGGTCAGTCAGGGTGAGATTTTTGATCCCTGGCAGGGCAGGATTAACACCTCTCCTCAGTCTCACACAGTTATAAGAAGACAGACCTTTGACGTTTTTGAATCCCTTAAGAATAAGAAAACAGGCTTTTGGGAGTGGTGAAGAGAGACAGGATAGGACAAATAAAGATAGGAAATGAGACAAGAAAAATCATAAGTAGAAAATTATACTTTTAATATTGCAATTCCAGGACACAAAATTAGCAAGGTTATTCATATCAGTATATCTAGGGTTTTCTGTGCTTCTCTTTTTAGAGCCCACCACACTCAAAATCCCTTAGTAATACTTCAGTTCCGTAAAGTGGCTTAACCGATAAAGTGAAGGGCAGAAATTTAATTTAAAACAAAGGAAATAATTGAGCATTCAAAGAATGCTTTTAGGTCAATCATTTTATTACTTATCAAAAAATAAAAATTGGTCAGTCTCTTACTTTCACCTGTAAAATGGGCCACTATGTTCCTATGAATTTGCCATCCTTGGTTCTGTAAACAAAGACAAGATAGAAATTCATACAAATTAATAAATTCTACATTTCTGCCACCAAAAATACATAAATATTCCCAGCTCTGCACTGTAGTGTGCCTCTCTGTCTTGAGGGGTTCACACTCTATTTCCATGGGTATAAATTTCTGCCTTATAAATTCATCTTTAAAAATATAAAGTCCTTGGTGAATGTTCCACTTCTATGGTCTGTTGCCTGGGGCTGGACCAGTCTAAGTGCAAAACTTGATTCCAAACTTGATGTGTTACTTCCATGAAATATCAAAGAGCTTGGTGAGGGCTATTGCCAGGGTTAAGAAGGGATCCTCAAATGGGAAAATTCAAGATACACTTTGTCTAAATCTCTGGCTGATCCCTGAATTTTGTGTACTAAAGAGCACTTAAATCCAAAATACTAGAAGAACTCAACAGAATTTTCAGTTTCTATTCATTGTGGGGAAGACAATTTAGAGATGAATTCAGTCTAGTTAACTGCTAAAACAAACAAGATTTGTCTAGACGATAACAGAATCCATAGCTTCTATAAAATATCAATCACCACATTCAATAAATGTAACTTCAAAATTACTAGACAAATAAACAGAAAATATGACTCATTGTTAACAGACAAAGAAATCAATGCAAACTAAATCTGAGATGACTCAGTTATTGGAACTAGCAGGCTAGAATTTTAAAACAGCCATTATAACTCTGCAGTGGTGTAAAAATAAGTGTGTTCTCACAATCCTGAACAAGTAGGGGATATCATCACAGGAACAAATATGGTAACAGAGAACAAAATAAATTACAGAACTGAAAAATAACAGTGATGTGAAAATTCTCTGAATTAGCTTAATGGCACCATGAAGATGACAGAGGGCGTAATCAGGTAATTTGAGATTGACCCACAGAAATGATCTCATCTGAAGAAGAAAGAAAATTATTTCAAGAGAACAAGAAGGGAGCACCAGTGAATTGAGATTGAATCTCACAAAGTTGAACGTACATAGTTGAAGTTTCAGAGGGAGACTGATGAAAAGAGAGTGAGCCAGAAATATGCTGAATTTAGGAAGATAATGCCTGGAATTTCCTCAAATTTGCGCAAAGATGTCCATAACAGGAAACAAGCAAAACCCCGCAAGATCAGGGGTGCTAATGACAGCTAACAGTTTAACAGAGAATGGAGCCCAAAGGACAGTGGGAAGATAATTTTTAAACTGCTGAAAAAAAAATCAGTCTATCCAGAATTTTATATCCTGAGACAGTATGCTTAAAGTAAAATAAAGGCTTTTTCCAGAAAAACAAAAGCAACCCTGAGACACTTTGTCACGAACAGACTAGCCCTAAAGAAAATGATAAATGATGTGCTTCACGGTGAAGAAAAATGATAACATTGAGTCACGGCTAGAGGGAGGACTGGAAGTTATAGGAAATAGTAAATATGGGGCAATAGAAAATACTTTTCTTTTAATTTCTTTAAAATTCATGTGACACTATAATACATATTTGGTCTTTGTCCACATTTTGTGTCACGCAACCCCCAAAACCCTTGAAATCTCCAAAGTGATGTCTTTTTCTACACTACTAAGTTTACTGACGGATTGCAGCTCCTTGGTAACTTCAGGGTGAGAACCTGTCCCTGGAAATACCAGGGCAGCATTACAGGTTCGGAACTTCAACTTTGAACCTCAGGTAGGGGAAAGGTAGGATGAAGATTATGTTGATCACCATTTCCAAGGATTTAACCAATCATTCATATGTGAAGAGACCTCCATAAACCTCCAAAAAGACAGAGTTCAGAAAGTTTCTAGATAGTTTAACATGGGGAAGTTTCTGATGAGTATTTGTGCACCTAGAAATATAGACACATGACACATCTTTCTCCATACATCATTTCACACATCTCTTTATCTGTACCCTTTGGCATATCCTGAATTTTAAATTGATAAAATATGAGTGATTTCAGAGTTCCAGCCACAGTTTTACCAAAGTAATCAAAACTGAGGTAGAGGTTATAGGCACTCTGATGTATGGATAGTTGCTCAGAGGCATAGGTTAAAGGTCCTGGGGCTGATGGTTCATATCTAAAAGAAAAGGCAGTCTCAGGTACTGAGATCTCAAACTTGGAATCTGATGCTTTTCCTAGAAAGCATCAGAATTAAACTGAGTTTGTGAATACTGAATCAGTGCCCACAGCTTGATGCTAAGGAGGAATCCCCACCCTTTGTGAGATGACAGAATTCTGTGTTGATTACTTTTTTTTTGTTTTTTTTTTTCCGGTACCGGGAATCAAACTCATGACCTTGCGCTTGCCAGGCAGGCACTGTCCCACTGAGTTAAATCCCCAGCCCCTCTGTGTTGATTATGTAGATGAAAGTAGAGAAAAAACAAGCAGTTTAAATATATATATATATAAAAATAACAATGCATATGACTTTTTAATGCAAAAATAGTATCACTGTGTTATGAAAATTGTGATATATGCATATGCAATGCATATGAAATAGCTTAAAGAATGAGAATTGAAGTATTTAATTTAAAATTTTTACATTATACAAATTTTGACAAATATATATTATACTACAGTGACCATTACAAAAACATTTTTAAAAGACAGCTCAAAACAATAGAAAGCTTAAAATGGAATCATAAAACTCTACAATAAGCATAAAACAAGGCAGAATACAAGAGACAGTGACAAAAACAGATGGAAGGGAAAACAAACCACAAAATAATATACTAATTTACTTCCAATTATATGAATAAATGTATGAAAGACAAGCTGATGAAGCTTTCCATTAAAGGTAGAAATTATGAGAATGGATAGGGGAAAAAGACATAAATATAATCTATATGCATGAAGCAAAAAACAAAAAAATCAACAATTAAAGAATAAAAAATAGATTCAGCATAAAGATATTAACATAAGAATAAAAAATGCTAATTTAGACTTAAAGATAAATATTACAAGTAACAGAGTGATTAGTCATATTTATAAAATGCCTTACCTGATATGAAAATATGCATACTAATAAAAACAGTATTATAAGGATGATTTACAATGTTATCAAAAAGATATTCAGCCAGAATACATACGACATCCACACAATAATTACATGTATATATGATTGACAGACAGATAAGTGAACTGGTATATTCATACAGTGCATTACCTCTTTATTATTAAAATTACATATGTATATAGGTGTATTAAATGATACAGTTAACAATATGGATGAGCATTAGACAATATGTTGTCCAAAAGGGAAAAAGAAACCAAATTATGTGGAGTGATAAAAAGTCCTGTACAAGATACAGTACAAGAATATAGTACATACAACATGTTTCCATTTGAAATGCTATGGTAGCACAAGCCTGTAATCCCTGCCCTCCAGGAGGCTAATGGAGAATAATCACTAGTTATAGCACAACTTGGTTAATTAAGTGACTTTCTGTGACATTATTTCAAAAGAAAAAGGCTCAGTGCAAAGGACTGGTTTTTGTCCTTTGCAGCATAATAAAGAAATAAACAAGTAAATAAATAATAAAAAATTAATATATGATAAAATTAAGAATAGTATTGCCTCTGGTATATTGACTGAGAAGAGATACAGGAAATTTCTAGGGGAGATGTCTTGGTAGATGTTCGAACATGGTTATCTATTTGTCAGAACTTCTTGATTAACTTGTTCATTTCACTGTAAGTCAATTAATTTCAAGTGAAGGAAAAAAGTAACTTTTATTGCAGATGTGTTCTGACGTTTGAAACTTTGAGGTAATTCAAAACCTATTGCACTTCTTTATATTAGAAAAATTGATGTATGAACAGATGTGTAGTGAAGCATAAATAGCAAAATACTGGGGATAATAAAACCTCAGTAGTGGAACAGATATCTTCACAGCTCAACTCTTTCAAGTTTTATGTTCATCAAATAATTATAATAAGACAATGGGAAACAAGTCTTTCTCATGCCAAATTATAATATTTAAAGAGCAAGCCACTTTGTCAACAATTCCAGATAAATGGCAAAGCAAAAACTATAACTGAAAAATATTTTAAACTAAACCCTTACATATCCTAATCTATAGCTTGAAATAGTTTTCAGAGGAATATTCAAAGCCTTAAATATTTACATTAATAGAAATGTAAATTGAAAAGTAATTTCTTAAATTCTCTACTCAAATCTATGACTACAAAATTCTTAATAAAAACAGGATTTAAAAAGTAAAAAATGAAAACTAATCAGTTAAAAATAAAAATTAAAATGTTTAAATGAGAAGAGGATCAAGGGAGGGGGATGGGGAAAGGAAAGAAGGGACTAGAAAAATAATAGAAGGAAGAATTGGAAACAAACTTCTGTAAATAAAGGGGAAAGAGGGTTGAAAGCTGTGGAGGGGAATAGGGAAAAAAAGAAGCAAGATAGTCCACGTACAGGTACAAATTCCTATGATTAATGTGATCATTGTGTATATCTAAAATGTATCAACAAAATAATTAAATATTACAAGTAATATTACATCTTAGTACTGGTTCTTTTAAAATGTTAAAAAAGGACATATTAATATTAAATGCAACCAAGAAATAAAGCAAGAAATCTTGTAGTTGATTAGTTTTGATAATAGTAATAATTTAACAATTCACAGGAGCAGGGTAGTTTACCTAGCATCCTCTGTGTTTCATTAAGGCATACAACTACGCGTCTAGAATCAGAGTTGATTTGATGCCTGTTTGAATTACACGTCCTGTTCTTGGTTGTTTGTGTATAATGTGTATAACTGTATGAAATGGAAATAACTACGGAGGCCAAGAAATGATGGAAATCATGATAGAATACTTAATACATCTAAATACAAAATATAAACACATAAAATAGAGATCTTCCTGGGAATGTACAGTAAGTAATAATAATACCGCAGCACACCGAAATGAAATATATTGCTTTCACATGAAAGTTCAAGGTAAATGCTGCTAACAAAGAAGTATCAGACCCACATGGCTGCAAACGAGCATTTTATTCATTGGCTGACATCATCTGGATGATCCTAATACTACATAAATTTTTCTGAAACTTTCAAAACCCAAAAGAAGGGTTGGATATTACTTGTTACAAGAAAATATGTCATTAATTGGTGCATGTGGTAGTAATAAAAATTAAGGGGCTCACAGAGGCCCAAGGGGCTCACAGCTACCAGTTTCCTTTCAGTCTCAAACGAGACACTGGACTTGGACTTTTACGCTTTCCACTACCAAGCCATGAGCTCTCTGTTCTCTGTGATGCTCCTCTGCCATGCCACGCGGCCTCGGAGCCAGTCAACTACAGAACAAAATCTCTCCAAGCTGTGAGCCAAAATAAACCCTGCCTTCTTGAAGTTGTATTGTGTCTCACTGATGAGAGAGCAACACAGATGCCTACCTCTCAGCACCTGTTTAACAGTGGATGGGAATATTGACCAAATTGGAAAAATACACTATATGTGTTGTTAAATAATATTTTCTGAAAATGTATGAAAATACTATGGAACAAACTTATATAACACATATTCTATAATCTGATAGTATATGAACATTAACCTAAAATACAGTAATTTTCAGTTGCACAAAAAATAACCAGTAAAAGGACATAGAGAAAAGAATCTCATTTAAATTGTAGCAAAATATATCAAATACTTAGGAAAACTTTGACCAATCTATATGTAAGCATGTCTGAATAGAAAGCTTCAAAATATTATTAAATACATAAAATAGATGTAGACAATAGGAAAAATATTCCTTGATTTTGGATTTAACATCACATGCATGTCTAGTTTCTGAGAGATAATATATAAATTTACTAAAATCCCAATGAAATACAAATTTTTATTTTGTAGCCACATAAGTTAATTCCAAATATGATATGAAAAAAATAAACCTGCAAGAGGATGTAGGAAATCCTGAAAGAGAGTCCTGGGGTTATATATTCATCAGATATTCAAACATATTATAAAACTTTTGTAATCAAAAGAGTTGTGAGTGGGCATTTGAATGAACAGATGAAGCAATGTAATCGAGGTCCAGAAGAAGATCCATGTACATATAAATGTTATCCTAGGATAGAAGAAACACCTCAGTCATTGTATAAAATATAAGCTATTAATAAATGTGTCTGGTTAACTGTACAGCCTTTTGGGAAAAATAGAGAATTCTATGATATAGATCACACTCACACACACACACACACACACACACTAACTTCAAGAGATCAGAAATTTAACTTAAAATATGAAAGGAAATATGTTGATTCTTATGTAATGTGGATATAGTAAAAGACATTCTCCTTGATTCTATAAATCCTGATGCAATAAAAAAGGCTGATAAATTCAACAACATTAAAATATGATTTTGCCAAGGCAAAGAAAAACAAACAAATTAAACTATAAATTATAGACTGTTACAAAATATTTGTCTAACATTTATCCTAAGTAGTAACTTCTTTTTTTTTTGGTTTTTCTCTGGTACCGGGAACCAAACTCACGACCTTGCGCTTGCCAGGCAGGCGCTTTGCCGCTGAGCTAAATCTCCAGCCCCCTAAGTAGTAACTTCTGAGAAACACAATAACTTTAAGCAATGAAGATAAAACAAGCTCAAAACAAAGCAATAAAAACAACACGTTTGCATATGTTTATGTACATGCAGTTGTGTATATTTGTTTACTTGTGTCAAAGAAACACAGAAAGGATAGAAAAAAGGGAAATTATATGTGTTACCTTCAGAAAATATGAAAACATTAGAAAAGGTAAAAATATCAAAGATACTTTACTGAGTATTTTATTGATCAGAATTTATTAAATATTTTGTTGATTTGACTTTTATAACAATATTTTTCTATTAAAAACTAGTTCAACAAAGAGTTGCACATCTAAAATTTAATACAAATATAAAGAAATAATCCCATACATAACTACAAGAAGAAAAGAACTTATCCATACAAGTTTTACATAAAATACTCTAACTGTATTTTCAGTGGAATATAAGGACAAAAACACATTTTGCTCTCTTGTTAAAAGCTTTGTTTATGGTAGTTTGATGTATATAATAAATTTGAAACTGTTTCTTGTGTACTTTATGATCAAGCAAATAAGAGGGCATATTGATATTGATGGGACTGCATTTGTTTTTGAATGCAGAAGAAAGGAGTTACAAATTGAAATAGGAGACAAGGAAGATTAACTGTAAAATTTGCGACATCATAATAGATAAGAATTAATTATTTTAAAATGCATATTTTCTATCTCTGTCCCCAAACTTGCAGTGATAGTACACAGTAGTAATGAGTATACTTAGCATAGATATTGATTTAGGAATCGTAGCTCCTTGGAAAATAGCCAGGTCTAGGTCTCTGTAGGGAAATAGGGTAGAAATGAAACATAGATCTAGCTGTACCAGAGAGTAAAAAGCTCTCTAAAGTCGATAGAGACATGATATTAGGACATAAAAATTCTGTTTGAAGAGTTTTCCTTTTGACAAAATTTGGAATAATGTGTCAAAAAATGATGAAGATGGCTCATGACACACTGAATAAGAAATCAATCTAAGAGCCATCCTAGTACCCATTTTCCAAGAGTAGGGAAGGAAGGAAATGAAGTAAAATCTGTTTTTTCCAGAAAAAAATGGCAAGAAATTAATGCATGAGAAATGCTTAAATTAGAAATAAAACCATTTTGCAACCAACATTTTAGTAATTAATTTAGTCACAGATCATAAACTGGTGCTGCCAGGCATAGTGGTGCATGCCTGTAATACCAGCACCTGGGAGGCCGAGGCAGGAGGATTGCAAGTTCAAGGCCAGGCTGGGCTACATAGCAAGACTCTGTTTCAGAAACAAAACAAATGGCATAAAGAAAGCCCTGGGTTCAATCCTCAGTTCTACAAGAAACAAACCAAAAATATTTTATGTATAACATGTATATAATATATATGTTGTATAATAAATACATATATTATAGATATGTGAATAAGTGAACATAAGTGAGTAAGTGAATTGCTACTCTGTAACATTTTGGCCACTCACTCTAACTGAGAACAAGAATAAAGATAAGAAGTAGATTTGAGCCTGGCCAGATACAAGAAACAAAAAATAAGTAAGCAAACAAGTGGGATTACATTAATCTAAAATGGCTCTGGAGACCAAAAGAAGCAAGTGACGTGAGTGAAAAGACAAAACACAGAGTGAGAGAAAATACTTGTAAACCTCCTCCCAGCGATCATCAGCTTTTTACCGCTGTGGTCATAAGTCTGACATCAACCACTGATTGGCAGATATTTTCCTCCCCTTCAGCTGGCTCAACCCATTCAGCTGCTTCCATTGCTGTGGCTGAGCTGAGGCAGAACATCATGACAGAAGGGCACGAGGGAGCAAAGCTGCTCACCTCATACAGCAGCCAAGAAGCAGAAAGAAAGGGACAAGTGTTAAAGATGAGCTACGGCCCCCAGGTTCATGTTCCCCTCATCCACTCCCTTCAACCGGGGCCTGTTTCCTGTTGTCTCCACCACCTCCTTCTATTGCCATCAGATTATGATCTCGTCACTGCATAAATGCACGATGGAGAGAGAGCCCGTAGGATCCAGTGACATTTTGAGAGCCTTGCCTCCGAGAACATAAGAATATTGAGTGACACTTTCGATCTAAATGATGACAGCACATGACAAGGGATTAATGTCTAGAACATATAAAGAATTCCAAAACCTGAATAGCAAAAAATAACAATAAAAATATAAACATTACAAAATAGGCATTGACCAAACATAGGCACTTCTTAAAAGAAGACATACAGTCAATAGGCATATGAAAAATGTCCAACATCACTAAGCCTGAAGGCACCGCATATCAAAACCACAGCGAAATTATCAATCCACCCAAGCAGAATGGCTATGCTAAAAAGACTAAAGCTAGCAAGTGCTGGTGATGCTACAGAGAAAGGAGAACACTTGCACTCTGTCAGCTGGAATGTACAGTAGTAATGCCACTATGGAGTGGAGGACAGTGTCCCTTGAAAAATATTAAAAATAGAACTACCATGTAGCAGTCCCAACCACAGCACATATCCAAAGACAATGAGAGCAATTAATTCAAGAGACATCTAAACTCCCATGTTCATTCTAGCATGATTCATAATACCAAGAAATGGAAACAACTGCATTGTCCACCATCCAATGACACTGACTAAAGACGATATTATACAGATCCACGAAGTAATACTACTCAGACAGAAGAGAATGAAATCTGGTCACTTTCTATAATGTGAACAGAACTGGCAGTCATGTTAAGTGAAAGAAGAAAGACACTAAAAGACTAGACACTAAAAGACTATCTCTCCCATATGCAGAATCTAAAAAAGTTGATTTCATAGAAGTTGAAATTAGAGGTATCAGAAGCAGAATGAAGTAGGAGGGAGAGAAGAATGGCGAAAAGTTGCTCAATGGCTTCTAAATTATAGGCAGATAAAGTAAGCTGTAGGTGCAAAAACTCAGAATAAAACACCTATAATCTAAATTCTAGTGTTATCACCCACTAGGGTGACTATACATAACAATAATGCATTATAGATTTCAAAAGTGAGAGGAAAAAAGTTTGAATGTTTTTATTGTAAATGAGTGTATGCACATGTTTAATCTGATTTAAACATTACACAATATATACATACATTGAAACATCGTATGTTCCTTTATCAATATGTAATTTTGTTTTTATATATCAGTTAAAAGTGAATTTAATTTAAGAAAAGCAGATTTGATATGAACATGCCTATGCAACACACTGATTCTTAGAATTAACATTCTCTAAGCTGTAAATCCTGTGTTCAGAATACAGTTTTGGTGTAAGCTTTCCATATTTCTAGAAGTGAATTCCCTTCCTCAGAGAAGAGCAACATCAAGGAATCAAGAATCAAATGGGATCAATAAGGATAGTATATGCTCCCATGGTACTTGGCAGTGTAGACTTGGTGAGAGAAATGGAGCACTATAATCTCTGCCTGTCTGTCAGTCTGTCTGTCTGTCTGTGTCTGTCTGTGTCTCTCTTTCACTCTCTCTCCCATATTCTTTTTCTTGTAATTGCTTTGATAAAGGAGAGATGGCCCTTGTATTTCAGAGATGCCTTCAGACTTAGATGCTTAAAGTACAGGTCAGGCAACTTTAAGCCTAGGACTTCCAGGACTTCCAGTGGTGAAGGAGTGTGACAGGCACAGCACAAGGCCATAAGAAACATCCTCTCAAGATTGGCCGTGTCCTAGACGGCTGGCTAATTGGATGCAAGTGCTATTGGTGTTTGTATTTTATTATTTTCCTTGATTGGATTTGACCAATGGCAAGAAACTCTACAATCATCTTGCAACCATGGTGGGGAGCAGAGGAGGTCATCCATCCTTCTGAGCTACTGAACTGAGCTGAAAGTGACTACTTCTGAACTTTTTATGTGTTTTTTTTTTTCTGGTTGTCTTTAAGTTATTCTATTTGTCTTAGCTCAACTTAGTGAACTAGGGAGTTTTTTCAAAAACTCAGGATAAACTATGTATAATTTAATTTAATTTATCATTAATATCCCCTGTATCCCTCCTCTGGAGAACCTGTGTGACCAATATACACAGTGCTAAGAAAGATAAAACATAGCCTTAATGAGTATAAAATAAAAGTAGTTCAAATGCAGAATACATTGATTTGCGTCAAGTGAAAGGAATAAGCAGAGCTGAGAGAGAAAACGCATAGTGTGAATTTAACTTGGACTAGAATTTCCCACATCAATCACTGGGCATCATTAAAGGCCAAGATGTGCAAAGTAAGGCAGAGATGGTGGCGAAGTGGCTCTTTATGACTAAGGCTGAAGGGCAAATGCACTGAGCAGACATGTTCCAAATGGGAACTTTTGAACAATGTTCTCAAAATTATGCTGTTTTATTTAAGAATATGAAGGTTGTGGGCATTCTTTATATTAGTTAATAAAATATTTAGAAGTTATTACATGATAACTCAAATACATCCCTGATGAGGACTGTTGATCCTGAGACCTAGCCAGTATGAAACTTGCCAAAGCAGCCCTGGCATCTGGCCCCATCACAAAGGCAATCCTGTAGATGCAACAGCTTCTGCTTTCCTACTTACTGCCTATGTTAAAATGAAAGCTATTCGATCAAATATTTATAAGTATCGTTTCTGCTGGTGGCTGGATGGAAATAAAGTGGCGAGAAACCACATTTCTAATAAATATATGAGTAGTCACTCAGTGACCACCCCTTGACATGAGCATCATTCATAATTCCTCATTCTTTTTCAATGTGTGCCCTCTTGTCAGGCAACTTCAATAAAAATGTCCTAAGACTCTAAGTTTTAGTGTCCACAGTAAATGGACTCTGTCAATATGACAGCAGCAATCAACTGATGGGAATTTTTCCTGTTTGAAAATAATTACACTGTTAATTTAATCATCTAATAGTTAATCTGTTAAACATGTGTTCTATGCCATGTGCTGGCATAAGTGACATTGACAGGGAATCAAACTTGATCCTCTTAAAACTTACCTGTGACTGACTTATTCTAAAAAGGATGATAAATAAAAAGTAAAATGTGTTTATATTTTTATAATATGCATAAATATAGATTGGCTGGAGCTTACCTTGAAGCCAAACTCACTTAAGAAAAATTAATTAAAAACAATTTGCCATTTAGTAAGTTTCCTTTAAAAATGTCAACAGACAGATCTCCCTTTTAATATAGCACAGAACTTCTGAAATTCTACATTCCATGTTGTCAGAGACTTGCATATGGACTTCCTTTTGCTCTGTGAGCTCCTACACACACACACACACACACACACACACACACACACACACACACCCTCCTTCCCCTTGGTCTCTCAATTCTTTATTGCACGTATCATGTCAGTCTCTCTGGATTGCCTATTTATTGTGTGGTGGATTGGTTAGGGAAGTATTACACATCCTTTCGTCAGCATTTTGTAAAAGAGAGCAAGATATGTTTTTATAATACATGTTTTTCTTTACAAACCAATCTTTTTAATTCTCTGTCTTGTTTGAGCGGGATTTATATAGGATAACTGCAGGAATCCTTCCAAATTCAGCTTTGTATTGCCCATCCTGGCTCCTTCTAGAAATTTCAGGAACTTAAAGAATTGGAGTTTCTCATGGGAAGATGGCCAAAGAGAGATGGGTTTGCTCTTATTTTAAAGCTGTTCTCAGCAAAGAATTATATAATAAACAAGCAAAATAGATAAAATCTGGTAACAAAAGTGTAACTATGAGCACCTTGAATCTAAACTATAATCTTTCCTAAAAGTTTCACAAAGGGCATCACAATTACAATGTTTCTTACTTTTTTAGAAATGCGCTTTTTCCAATTGCTTTTTACTTCCTTCACTTGCCTGTCAACTGTCCCTTTCCCATTATTCCCAAATACCATCTACTCATTTTCCCACTCTGTAAGTCTCCCCTTTTACCAAGCCTCTGTATCCTCCTTGGGCTTGCTTATCCCCACTGTACCTTCCCTTTTATTGTGACCAGTTTTTGTGCATTAGCTTTTTGTTTCTACAAAAAGCTGTGTTTTTAAAAATTTTATTACTTTGATTTTTTTTCCAATAAAGTAAACCCTACTTGGTAAAATGCTTATAACTTACTGACATTTATTTTGCCCCATTACCTCTGAGACAAATGGCTAAGTGTAGGCAAAGGGGAAATGACAATTTTCAGTACCTGCTGTGCACCGAGAACCACGGTAGGCACTCTCTGTAAGTTACGTCACTCAGTGGAAGTCTGGCTTTTACAAATGTACTTGTAGTTTTCTCTGGGGACCAAGAATTTTGAATGGATTATGGATTGAAGAAGTCCTCACGTCAAAACTCATACCAGGCATGAAGCCAAGGAATCAGCAGTTTAAGAGTGAGATTTTAACCTTTTACTCCTCTTAGCATATCAAATTGACGTATGATTATAGCACCCTTCCGAGGTAAACATGAGTAGTGAATAAGCCCATACTTCCCATGTGAGTCCCTTAATCTGAGTATATTCTCTCATATTGAATAAAACATATAAGGATGTAAAGGAGGTATAACTGAAAGTGTTTCTGAAATCCATTTTTATGTGTACAAAATAAATTAAATATGAATGGCACTACATTATTATTAATATCAAATTACTTTTGTTAAAACACACAAAGTACTAGTTGCTTAAAAGTGCTGATGCAAAGTCTATAACCAACAAAGAGTCCATACATGTACTCCTAAAACGATTTGTGCCATCTTAGAAAAAAATAGTGCATTTTATCCACCCAATTTATTAATATTTGGGAATACTACAAAATTCCTACAAATACTACAAATACTACAAAATTCCTGTGCTTTGTGGAGCAGGAAATTTCACACAGTAAGCAAACAAACAGGTATATACATTACATAGTATGTAAAAAAAAAATCCCTTACAAAAAGAAAAAGCAGAGAAAAATGAAGAACAACGCGGGCGGGTGGCTATCTTAGCCAGGGTACTCAGTGGATCTTGTTGATGAAGGAACAGTTGAGTGCTGATCAGAAAGGTTTGCAGAGTAAGCCATGGACTTCTCCAGGGCAGAGAATCCCCACAGTCCTTTCAGGAAGGGTTTCAAGATAAGCACAAGCTCAAAGGGCAGGATGAAGGTAAAGAGACAAAGAAAGGTCAGATAGGCCAGGAAGGACCAGGTCAGCAGAAGGCTGATCTCACATTAAAGTGAGGGGAGTCACTATGGTGCTTTCTGCATTAGAACGTCTGAAAAGGATCCACTGGCTGTGCACAGAACAGCTGCTGGTGGTCAGAACACAGACATGTGTTCAGGAAGGTAGTGCAGTTTTCCTCAAGGGAGACATGGGGCCATGAAGCCTTGGAAATGACTCTCAAATGCACTCTAATATGTGGCGGATAAAACACAGATGTGCACTGAGGGAGGGAGTGTACAGGAGTTAGGTATAGGGAGGATCATGATGGGGTCCTTGATGTGTGTGTGAAAACTGACAGCTGTACAATTGTCTTTTGAGACTAGTAGCAGTGGTGTAGCCAATGCATGTTGGAGCAACTGTGAATGGTCTTTATGCATGGTGATAGACTGAACTTCAGTGGTAGAAGCACAAGTGCGCTGCAGGAAGTCAGTAGATGCTGCAGAGCAAAAGGGAGATCCAGAAGACAATTCTGTGTATTTTCAGTACACATCTCTGAAGTCTCTCTCCTTCTGCCCATTTTGCACATGTTCTGTTTGTTGACTGTGATGTAATGTTTCATAAATGTTCCTGGTCTTTGCACTAGGAAGCAGGGGGGTTGGACAGGCTCACGCATAGTACTGCAGGACTACCTGGGTTATTCCTTGAAATACCAAATACCTGGTTTATACAACTTAAAGCAGATACAAGTGGGTATATTGGAAACTTAAAAGGCGCAAGTGTTTGGCCAATCATTGCAAAGGGAAGCCATAAATTCTCTTAGGGAGTTCTCTTACCTCAGTCCTCCCATGGTCCTGGGCATTTCAGAATTGTAACAAATTCTACCCAAGAATGGAATTAGTCTTATTCGATCACATCATTCTAAGTACAAGTAATACTGAAGTCTGTGTACTGCTAAGGGATACACAGCCTTAATATTGGGTCAAGGGAGAGATAGTGTAGAATGTGGTAGCAAAATTGACTCTATTCTTGAATCCAGAAAAAATTTCCTGATGGTCAGGTACAAACACACACACACACACACACACACACACACACACACACACACACACATGCTCACGCACACACTTTTCTGATTATCAGTTTTCTTGTCTGTAGAAGTAAGAAAAAAGAATGATCCCAAAGCCTATTCTCATTAAAACATTCTGTCTTTTGGTTGAACAGGCTTTCATGATCGGCTTACATCTCAAATATCTGATCTTTTTCTGCGTTTTCTTACTCTTTCCTTATATTCCATACATCTGTTATTGTTCTTTGTCTCTCATCCTCCACCAAAGTTGAACAAAAATTTACAAAGAAAGTGTTTAGCAGCTTCTACCCACCCTGGAATCGCCTTTGCAAGAAACTGGGTAACACTGAGTTTGTGTGACAGAACAGGGGAAAAAAATGTGATGTGTATGAGGGAAGGATTGATAGAATGAAAGAAGGAAGGAGAGTTTTTGCTTTTGTGTTTTTTTTTTTTTTTTCCACACCAGGCCAGGAAGTGCAATGGTAAAAACTCTTGTTTGCCATAACTTCTAGCACAGGTTCCTTGATCTTCCATGAATTTATTCATCTCCTATAGAAAATGTGCCTTTCCATAGCCATGCTTGCATGGAACTCTACCCTCTGATGCTGGCTAAAGCATTTCATCCAAAGGGCAGAGCATGAAAAAAATGTATGGTCTCCTGCCCAAGTTAATACCTACTAATCTCTCTCCAGTGAGAGAAGCAGAAGATACAAAGCAGGTTGCAACCCCTCTGTTATGTGAGAACAGAACAGAACAGACCAGTAGAAAGATTAGTAAAAGAGCAACATGTTTGTAGTAGTCAGTTTTTTGTTGCTGGGACCAAATACTTGACATACACAATTTGAAGGGGGAAATGTTTAGTTTTGCTTAGGGTTTTAAAAGATTCAGTTCATGGTCATCTAGCCCCAGGGAAGAAACAGAATGGTGGAAAGGTATGGTAGAAGAAATCTGCTCAGTGTCTGGCAACCAGGAAGCAGAGAGAACACAGGAGCCGGGGACAAGAACACACCCTTCAAGTTCACTCCCCAGAGACCTGTCTCCTCTGACCAGACCCCACCTCCTAACATCAGATTCAGCTATGAAGTTACCAGTAGGTGACTCCATTGATGATTGAAAAGTACCCATGTTCCAGTCACCCTGCAAAAGACTCAGCTAGAAACACCTGAGGCTTTGGAGCATATTTAGAACTACACCATAAGACCAGCATAAGTTACTCATATTAGTTTCTTACAAATAACTTGAAGGTTTTAAGTTATATTCATATATGGCATTTCAATGCTACTGTGAATTGAATACAGGGTCTTCTTAGTAAAAAGAAGACCTCCCAGAGGTCTTGCTTCAGCCTCCCAGACTACAGAGATTACAGGCATGCTCCTGAAGGTTGTTTAAATATATAAAGAAATTAGTAAATTGGTGGCATTAGGAAGCTTTAAAAATGCTAATAAGTCTAAATTAATCTCTCAATAGCTATTTGACTTTAGGAAATAACATCACTTCCTTGGACATCAGCTTTTTCATTTATAAAACAGGTCCATTGGAACTGGTAATCTTTTAGATCCATTCTAATTGTGAAAATTTCTGTTGACAACAATAGAGTCTGGGAAAATGTGGTTTGTAGCAAGGAGGATGACTTCAGTGTACTGTGTCTGGGCTAAATATGGCCTTCTACCTACTGCTTTGTTTTATATTAAATTAAAGGTGAGTCAGATCCTTAATACTGTAAAGTGTTGTCCCTTAAATATATTAAAATTGCTAATGCAGAGACCAAATATACCAAAATTACATGAATGTTCCATTTGTGAAGTAAGTCTGTGGGATAATGTTTTACATTCTTTCCAGTTTTCAGTGTTTTCCAATTTTAGTCTTATTGAAGTCATAATTCTTTAAGAAACATTTTAACTAAAATGGTTACAAGGAAGAGCAAGTTACTGATATTCCTTTCTGTGCATCTCTGTCTTTATGTCTGTCTCTCTGTCTCTATCCCTGTTTTTCTTCTGTGTCTGTGTGCATGTGTCTGTGCAAGTGTGCGTGCATGTGTGTGTGTGTGTGTGTGTGTGTGTGTGTGTGTTTATCTTAGGAAGAGTAGCTGATATATTTTTCCACCCAGATTTTGAGATCAGGAAACCTACAGGGAAGGTTCAGTATCTCAAATTTACCTTGAATTTAATGATGTTCATGTTGAGTTTTTTTTCTTCCAAAGTGAAAAACCACATTCTTTAATTTGGAATAGCATGTACCCTAGATGATTTTTTAAAAATATTCTAGTGGTAGATTAATTTTCTTTTAGATCTGTTCATGGTTTATTTCTGAGAAGAAAGGAAGTGACTGCAATATATATTTCAAGACTCATTTCTACTCTAGCAGAATGTTAAGCCCTTACTCGGCTTCAGTTACCTGTACAAAAATTTCTTTTTCACATCAGACTATATTCCAAAATGTCCCGTAGCAATCAGTGTCTTCCCTTTGGAGGATCTCAATGTTACTGGAGAGCATTCTGTAATTTCTTGCCTCACTTTCTTGTCCCAGGCAGCTACTGTAGGTGTCAAGACCTCTAGATGGTGTAATGTAAACTTGGGTATGTTTCCATAGTAGCATGATACTCTAGTGCACTCATATTGACAATTACAGCTACTCATGCCGATATAAGCTTCTTACCTTCAGGTAAGAAACAGTGGCTAAGTAGTCTACTTCAGCTCTCAGAAAGATATAGTCAAATCATCTTCTCTCCATCAAAACTATCTTTGAATTCCAACTCTACCGAGGCATTTTGATTAAGTGGCAATGAGATGTGTTGAAACAGCTTGTCCTTACACAACCACACAAATAGCTTTTAGATTTTTATTCTCACCATAGATGTAAATAAACACTAGAAAATGAATGAAGTGGAAAACTGCAGCATTGATAAATACTCGAAAGACAGCCTCTAGCTCCATTTTTGAAATGCTATGACCTTGAAAGCAAGATTCTGATCAGTTACATCTTATGGATGGAAATGTTTTAAAATGATAATTTAGATGCTACTTTCTAGTCAGTTACATCTGTGCTCTGACTATTATGAGGCACTCCATTGCCAGGGTTCATCTACTGTCTGCTGAAACTGTTAGGGTAGATGAGACAGGGAAATTTGGACCTCTAATGCCACTAGCATTCACCTGGAGACGCATGGGAAGAGTCCTGAGGGCGGAAGGGAGAAAGGTAGTTACTCTCTATTTATTCATAGTCATTGCTAACTGCTTTCCTTTTACAAAGTTGCCTCTGAAGGCCCAGGCTTACATGATGTTAGTGTGAAAGTTAAGTCACAAAATCATAACTATCTTACATTGTAAGAACAAGTTCACTCATGATACGAGTATGGTTTCCTAAAAAGAAGTTTTGATGATGTAGCAAAATAGTGACATGAATTCTGACGGAAGACATTTTTCCCACTTAAGGATTACCTCCAATTCAAGACAGAATCCTCTTCAATTCATGAATAGTATTGAAAAACTCAAGAATAATGCTATGTCAACTCATGGTAGTATTATTATATGTAATGTTTCAGTTTTGTTCACCATAAAGTTTGTAGTTCAGATGGGGATAGTAGGTAATCCACATGAAAAGTCACGAAAAAGGATAGAGAAGCAATGAAGCTTGCTCATTTTTCTGTTTCATTAAAAATATAATGATATCAGATCTACAACCTGATGGATCCTACTCACATAAAAACATGGAGAAAGAAAGAATATATTACATGAAAGAACAATGTGGCCTAATATGTGGTGATGAAGCCAATGAAACAAGAAAGTAAGGTGAGTTGTCAGGAGAGAAAGTTCACCATAAGCTGAGTTAGGGATAGAAAAAAAAACAATTTATGGATGTACATTTGGTCTTTTTTTTTTTTTTTTTTTTCCTGGTACCGGGAATCGAACTCACAACGTCGCACTTGCCAGGCAGGCGGTGTGCCGCTGAGCTAAATCCCCAACCCCTACATTTGGTCTTTAATGATTGAACTACAGTGAGAGGAAAAGAATACAGTTATATTTGAAACAGGAAATAACTCTGTTATGTGTGTTACTTTTTCACATAAGGTGGTACATGTGAACATATTTTAATGAATCATGTTTCCACATTTTCAACCTTTGAATACAATAATGCAGAGAAAAAATAGATAAGTAAATAGGGAATGTAAACTTTAAGACAGATAAGGGAAGATTAAACATCACTACTCTCACTCCTCCTCTCACCCTACCAAGCAAAAACAAAGGAAGAAGGAGATCATTCACTATTGTATACTGCTTGCCATTAAATTGGATTCACTCAAATCTTTAGAACTCATGCTTCTATACATGATGCAAACAGCAAAGAGAATCAATAAGAATCACAGAGATCTATGAAACAAGATGACAATAAACAACATGTGGGAGGGGCTGGAGCAATGAATTCTGGTAAAACGGGCTAGAAAAAATATTGACACCCTGAAAGCAAAATTTGGAGCATTCTGGCTATGCACAGATCAGAAGCCAGACTCAGAACGAGACCTGCCAGTCACTAGGTAACATGTGAATAAGGAATTTGAATCCAGTTTGCTCAATCTATCTGAGCCTGGCCAGGTGTAAGAACATTCATCAAGCTGTTGATAGACCATAGCACCCATCCATGAGAAATCTCATTTCTGGACATGTACTAGTCCTTGACCTTGAAAGCAGTTGTGGTCTGATAGTCTAACTTGATAAATGGATGATTTCTCAAAGAGAATGCAATTTTCCAACTTCACTGTGATGTCAGACACACACTCAGATACACACACATCTGCACCTGGCATAAAAATGTACAGCTATGTACATGGAAAATTCCATAAATGTGTGACGTACTCATTCCACCAGCAAGCCATTGAAAGCAGTGAGACACTTGATACATTCAACGTAATTATACATACCAAAACCCATGTAACCCCTGCTCAAAAAGTTCCAGAGAATTATGGATTATCTGACAGCAAGGTGCATGGGGACTCCTTCCTTAAAGAGAGTACAAACATGAAAGAATACAAATACTATTACAAAATGATGCCTGGGATTGTAGCTGTGCTCAGTGAAGAACTATGGTAGCCTTTCCACTGTACCTGGCCAAGGAATACCAAAGTATGCTAAGGTTATATATTCACATCTAGTTAACTCTAAACAAGGAGAATGATATTTTCTGGTTTTTTCCTACATTACTGTTAATGATTGATTAGATTCTTGTTACTCCTACTAAAATGTAAATCCCTATAAGGTCAGTAATAGATCCTATGCCACTTTTCTCTATTTCTTGATTATCACAATTCTCTCTGTCTCTGTGTCTGTCTGCCTGCCTGAGACAATCACTGCTTGTGTCTTGGACTGACCGTATTTCCTCTTCATTGTAGAAATAACAAACTGAAGGGGCTGGGGATTTAGCTCAGCGGCAAAAGCGCCTGCCTGGCAAGTGCAAGGTCATGAGTTCGGTTCCCGGTACCAGAGAAAAACCAAAAAAAAAGAAATAACAAACTGAATATGTATAACACAATGTTAGAATGAATTATTTGTACTGTTGCATTCTTATAACTGTAAGTTTAGGTATATTTTACAGCTGGACACATATAGGAACATGTTTGTTAACAAAATACCAAGTTTAGGAATATATTTGAGGTCCATAAATGAACTTTTTTCTATAAACATTTGTTGTACTGAGATATCAGTATTCCTTATGATTTTGAGAGTCTCAGTATTTGGTGGCAATCACCTCTTGGTTGTTTTGTGTGTAACAGGATAAGATCTCTTACCTGATTCACCAATTAGCCATCACTGTTCCCTTGGTTCTGGTGGAGCCCAGAAGATTATTAGAACTCAGCACCTAGGCTGTTCTTTGCTCATGAGCTAAATTATATCCTTATCAATGGTCAAGTATTTCTTTTCCAAGGAAAGAAAAACACAGAGACTTTTTAAAGGAAACTTTAAAAAGATAAACATACCAATAAAACAGAGTTTCAAAAAAGGTTAGTACTTCAATTACAATAGTCGATACATTGCATATTGTTGTCTTCATAGTAATTATTTAGAGTAGAAGATATAGGCATGATATTAAGACTTAATTTTAAAAGTCTAAAGATATTTACACCTGTGTCCCATGCCATTGTAATTCTATATTTTAACTGACTACCATTTAAAACACATAATGTGAATAAAATAAAACTTTAATGTTTTAATAAAGACTTATGTTGACTTCTTTGGGCACATTTGCTAGTGGAGAACTGCAGAAAGATGATGTCAAATTAGGTGAGCATAAAATAACTATAAAAACCTCAGGGAAAATAGGAACAGTCTGGAAGAAATTCCAGGCTCCTACTTATCACAGGTGTTATGGTTTTCTAGGAAAGATAACAGGCCTATCTAAAGAAACACTTGACAGGAGCAAGTGAAAATATAAATAGAAGACTTAATTTTTTATTTTTAACAGAGAAATAGATAAACATAACAGTGAAACCAAGTTTCAAAACAGATTAGTAGGACAGTTACAATAGTTGGTACATAGCATATTGTTGTCTTCCCAGTAGTTATTCAGGATAGAAGATATAGGCATGATACCAAGACTTAATTTTATTTATGTATTTTATTTTTTATTTTAAAGATGAAAAAGCTAACAAAACAACAATGAAGACAAAATCAACACAACACAAAAACAACAAAAATGACACATGACCTCAAAACAAAGTGATAGGAATGAACAGTGGTTGCTTCATTATGTACTGTTGTCTTCAACGAAGTTGCTCAGTCCACCAGACGTAAGAATGTAAGATTGATCAAACAATACAGTAACAAGTAATAACAAAAAACAATGGAAATGATGCAGAGCTTCACTGTATAAGATGGTAGGCATTCAATAGTAAACAAATACATGAAAAAAAGTTCAACATCATTAATCATTTGAGAAATACAAATTAAAACAACACTGAACTTCCATGTCACCCCAGAAAGAATGACTATCATCAAGAAATCAATCGATAACAAATGCTGTAGGGGCTGTGAGGAAAACGGAACCCTTCTCCACTCTTGGTAGGAGTGTAGAGTGGTGAAATGACTGTGGAAATCAGTCTGGAGGTTCCTCAGTAAACTAAGATTAGAAGTCCCATTCAACTCAGCTATTCCCTTCTGGGTACTTTTCCAGAGAAACTGAAAACATCATACCACAGCGATATATGTGCACTCATGTTTGTAGCAGCACAATTTGTCATAGCTAAATCTTGGAAATAACCCAAATATCCATCAACTGAGGAATGGATAAAAGAGATGAGGTTTTTTATACAATGGAGTATTACTCAGCTATAAAAAAGATAAAGTAGATGCCTTTATAGGTAAATGGATGCAACTAGAAACCTTACTCATAAGTGAAATAAAGCAGATTCACGTGTCTAAACATCATATTTCCTCCATACTAGAAGAACTAAGACTTAATTTTAAATAGTGTTAAAAATACTTTTAAGAAAGCAATGTTCTTCCCTAACAGATTTTGAAAAACTGACCCCTTGAAAGGTGGCTAGGCTCCTAACTTCCACTCTGTGCTTTTGAATTGGTTCAATGTCAAAAAGTGCTCATTTCTATTTCATATAATTCAGTCATGGTAGCAGGCCTACGGCTTGCATGCCACAGCCAGCAGTTATCACTGAACGCTCTGTGAGGTTCACGTCACTGGTTTAGGGGGTCTCTCAAGAACTTCAAGTTGAATCCACTTCACATATATTAATTAACATATTCATTTTAATGTTCTTACATGATTAATACTGAATAGTGCAGGAGCAACAGTAAGAGACATGGTGTTTTCCTTCGGTGAACTTGGAATTGGTCACGAAGGTATATTCCCTGTACATGTACTATAGTAGAGGACTTACATCTGAGCTGTATAAACCACACCAGGTGCTCACTTCCAGAAGGGTGGGTGAGAAAATTCTTTATTCAACCGATGTGTTTAGAAATGCCTGTGAGGTACTGAGATAACTGTGCTAAGTTCTAAGGGCACAGTAGTGAAAAAGACAGACAAATGCCTTCCTCCTAGGCATCATCTGATTGAAAAGGTGAGCATCAGATGTAAGGTAGGATGGATTTTGATATGCAGACAGGGTGTGAAGAAAACAAACTGTGGGATGGGTGAGTGTTTTGATGCAACTTAGGAAGACATTCAAGATTTGTGGAGGAAGAAGTGAATAATTTGGCTAGAGCATGAGGTGTCTGTGGATATGTAGGGCCCAATAAGGTTAAAAAGGTATGATACACCTTGATCTGCATAGGGACAGGTATTTGAGAATTGTGGCCGTGTCTTTTTGAATCTGTTTGTTCATCAGTGAAGGGCAGGAAGGCTCACAGTTCCAGTTCTCCAGGATCCCCTGGTACACTGCTATTCAGCCTTTGATGAGATGCACATCATGGGTGGGAATGTGGGAAGAAAGACGCTCACATCATGGCCAGGAAGGAGAAAGTGTGAGAGAGAGAGGGAAAGGCCAGGGTCTCAAATATTCCCTGAAGGACACAACCCCAACCTCCTAATTTGCTCCAACTCTGTCCCACTTTCTAAAGGTTCCTCCCCATTCTACCATGGTTTTCTTTGGAGGCACATTTTAGATTTGAATGATAGCAGCTCCTCTTTTTCTATTCTGAATTCAAATCCCCCTTTCATGGTTATGGAATGCAAATCACAGTCAAAACCCTCTCTGGCAAGTTGTTATACTCTTGTACTCTCATCTTGGGTAGGAATTAATCCAGGGTCTGAGGATGAAGCAGAATTCATAATTCACATTCTCCATGGAAGTCATCATTTCCCGCTACGCCATTCCATTAATTGTTGAAAGCACAATATAACCACAAGGGGAAGAAACCAGAAGCCTTTCTAACTTCTTTTGAGTCCTATAATTTCTTGTTCTTAAGAGGATGCTTTGTCCCCATGCGCTTTCCATACAAAAGTATCATACAGATTTGAAATTTATAGCTTCTTCTTTTTTACGTTATTTGCCTTTATAGCTTAGGCTTTACAAATTCTAAGACTATGTCTATATAATACCCAAAAAGATTTATTGGGCAACAAATTTGCCTGGCCATTTGCATCCTAATGGCAAAAGCAATTTCTTTAGTCAGAGTGGTTTATTTTCTTTTCAGTTGCAAATGGGGATATTTTAAGGGAAAGAAGTTATTTTGGTTCAAAGGGGCATATTATAGCTCTTTATTTCTGACACTTGTCAACCTCTTACTTTAGAAAAGTTCTTCATTGCTTAGGATCTAATATCGTAACTCAGATGACCCAAGCTGTATTAAAATTAACTAGTCCTTAGACATTTTAAACTTTAAGAGATTTTCTCTAGGTTTTTGTAAGTAGTTCAAAAATTATAACACTCAAGAGAGAAAGTCTTATTTTATGGTAGAAGGCCAGTGGGAAAACTTCAGTTGTGTGCTAAGATATACCCTTCCATTACAAATCAGATGTAGAGTTCTATGGTAATTTTAGTTTACAATGACTTTGGAGCACATTATTTGAGTTTTGGAGGCCTTAATCTTTTGTAAAATTGGAAGGAGGGATGTGGTTAGGGAAAGACACAAGACGATTGTATTATTTGATGTAGGCATGAATTAATTTTAATGAATGCATTTTAAGAATGCTTAATGAATGTTTGGAATTGTACACCTTTTACTGCAGTTGATTCATTCTGCACAAGTAGAGAGAACTAGAAAGGACTAGAGCTCAGAAGTTAGGTTGTATAACCACAGTCACATGGTTGGTAAGTTAGAACCCCTCATCTGTCTGATGTTACCGCTCGATTTTTCTTCCACATCTCTCTGTCTCATCTAAAGTCCTTCCCAGCACTGAAGTTCCTTCACTTGAAGCTCTTCTGATTAGCTTCTTGGTATGTCAAATCCCAGCATTTTCTTTCTGTATCTGTCAACTTTCAGGGTAAACTGATTCAAAGGCAGGAAGAGAAATTTCTATCTTTTGAAATTTTCTTCATTGCTGTGCTAACCCAATCATGGGTGTGAAGTCACTTAGCAATTATAGGTATTATTAGAATACAATTACCTACTTGAGGCTTTTCTGTCTGCGGTTTGACTTGTTTCATTTCAGATAGCCAAAAAAAGTCTGCGTTCTTCTTCATTTATCGACGACACATAAATTATGTAGCTATTTCTAAGATCTGTGAAAATGGCTCTGGCAGGCATCAGGACAGTCAAGAGAAACCTTCTACCAGATTGCAAAGTCTATTATGGCAGATAGTGGGCGCATCACCTTCTTCTCCCTAAAGTCAAGCAGTTAGACTGTAATACAGGCAGGAATGAATGACAGCTGTATACTGCTACAGGATGATAGCACTCTAGTTTTTCAGGGGGAAATTCTAATATAGGAAAGGTAAAAATAGGCAATCCTTCTGTTAAAAAATAATATTTCATTTTCTGGCACAGTGCCTGAATATACTATCCTAAGGGGTCTCTGGACAAAGGCACTTCTATAGATATAAACCTTACTGTACTTACAGTGAAGGGTTCTTTTCTTCTTTTGGCTTTTATTGCTCAGAAGAGAATTCAACTAATGTAAAGGTATAGGATGTGTGTTGGGAGGGGGCCTACTTCTAAGAATTCCTGAACCCATCAAAACACAAATCATTTCGTAGAATACAAATGATTTAACTGGAACACAGGAAAGCTTCCCAGAGTACATTACAATCCCATCACTGAGAATTAGCAATGGAAGTTGACAAGCTTTATAAAGTTTGAGATTTTGTTGGGTTGGAAGGCAGCTGAGGAAAGGGAATAAAATGCCCCTAGGTAAAAAGCTAGAAAGGGTTTCTTTGCTTATGATTCATTTTTTATATCATGTGTGGCTTTGTAACTGAAATCATGCTGATGGAAAATTAGATAATTAGATAATTTGTACATATTTATACACACATATGTGTGTCCGGTGTGCTCTAGTGTGATATTAATAAGAATATCATCCATACTACTATATAAACTGAATTTCACAGAATGTGAGCAAATGTTTACACTTGGAAACTTTCAACAGTGCACACACACACACACACACACACACACACACACACACATCTTCAAGTTCAAGGTCCTGCACCCTAGTAATATATCAAAGTGACCTGTAGCTTAATCCATACCAAAATCAAAGAATCCAGGGATAAGATCTGTCTCTGACTTATGAAATTTCTACAAATGACTTTATCCAATCCGTTTGACAATCGCATTTCTTTGTCATAAGCATCTACTCCACACAGACACACCTAACGTGAAAGGTATGGGCAGAAAGAGGATGAGATATATTTTTACCCTGAACAGAATATTTATGAAAGCAATCCCAAAGCATATATTACATTAATCAATTTCTGATATATTTGGATAGTTGATAGATGAATGCATAAGATCTTTCTGGCTCCATAGAAACAAGTTATTTTTCATTTGCTAGCTACATTCAAGTAATGTCAGGTCTATATGTCACCATTTGCTAGGCTTAAAAAGTATGTAGGATAATTGGAATGGATATTTACAATCAAATTGGAAAAACATGATATGGACATTGTAACTAATTAGAGATTGATTTTGAAGCCATACAAAGTCAAAGAGTTATATCTGATAGAATATATGTTACAAACATATGAAAACTTAGACATCAAGAACAATTTGAGATGGCTTAATTGTTGAAAGTCATTTTAAGTATAATGTGGGAAGATCACAAAGGATGATGAAACCTAGTTTTTGGTTCTGGTAAAAACCAAATCTAAACTTTATGACTTGGTAGCTCAAGAATTTCCCTGAGACAGAAGTTCTTTAATAAGGAAGTTTGGGCTTAGTGAGGAATTCCTCACTATCTAATGGGTAGCTGAGGAGGGTAGAATTAGTTTCCAGATTATATGCAGACTTTGTGGAGGTATTTTTGGTTGTTACAACTTGTGCAGAAGGGAAAGTTTGCTAAGGAATTCTAAGGAATAGAAAGATATTATGTTGCCTGATATCTCACAATGCAAAGGATAGCTCAATAAATTATTTGGCTGAAAAGGCTAGGGAAAGGGAGTAGTTGAGCTTTCTCATTTATCATAACTCTTAATACTTAGTGGATTTTTGATAATATCTCAATCATAACAGAGCACAGGAATATCTAGAGATTGTGGTAAAATGTGCATTCTTTGACTCCAACATCCAAATATGTCAATGCATTAATTTGGTGTGCACTTAAGTAGTTTAGAATTTTAGTATGTACACTAAATTATTCTCTTTTTCTCTGAGCCCTACAGCTGAGTATATTTTGAGAAATTTTATTAAGGTCCACATTCACATTGAAGGAATCTAGGGTGCTCTTCAAAAAATACTACTACTAGACAGTATTTATTTATTAAGCACTCAATAAGTCATACTCAGGAGAGTCCTTTGAGCCCTACGCAAGGCCACACAGCTTGTCAGAGGCAAAGTAGGACTTGAATCTATCTAATTCTAGTTCCAAAGTCCCTATGCTAACCATCAGACCATTGGGCTTCTGAGAATAGTGCAGTCTTGGCAAGACTAACAAGCAATGATAGGAGGACATTCAGAAACAAAAGGAAGGTTGGATAATCTGGGAAAAAAAGATCTCCACTGGGGACAGATAAAGAGAATGAGAATTTATAAGGTCAGGTGAGCCATATCAGAGGAACTTGAGTTAAAATTGAAGACTGAATTCAATCTGGTAAGCCACTGTTTCTCAGGCTTAGCTGAAGTTTACAATGAATTAGGGTTTTAAACAAACAAACAGAGAATAAAGAACAAGCAAAAAACTACCTACACCAGGGTCCCACTATAATTGATCTGGAGTGAGTTTTCAATGTCCACAAATGTTTCTTGTATGTAATGTGAAGGCCACAGCCCCTGCTGTTACTCATAAATAGTTGTCAGTCTTGAAAATGTATTAAAGGATTCACCTGATAGAAAGGCATAGACTTGTTCAGCACAGCGAATGGATGACAGAGATTGGCTATGAAGCTTTGATAAACCTAAGGGTAAGGTTAGAAATAGGGCTAGGCTCAATAGATCGTCCTCAGCTCTGCCCATGTTACTGCCACTAGCTTGTTGCATGCCTTAAGAAAAATCACTTTACTTTTCTTTGTCTCCATATATGACTCAATATTAAAAAGAGTGAATATTGCCCTTGAATATACCACATCAGTGTCAGGAGACTCAAAACAGATAATTAACAGTGTTATGAAAACAGTGACAGCAAAGCTGAAAACCAGAGACAATTTAGCCCCATTCGCATTGATGACTAATGAAATTGGATGAGGGGGTGAAACAATTCTAAACATATGAACCTATGGAGCTGGTTGGTCCCTCTGGAAGAAACAAGGATGTCTTGAATGCAGAATAATTCCTGAAGGAAAAGAGAAGTAAGTATAAAGCGAAGATTCTCAATTTGGGGCAGTTTTTCCTCCTGGGTCATCTGCAGTTCCTGAGGATATTTTTGGCTGTCATAACTAGTAAGGCAGAGGCAAGAGATGTTGTTGAACATCTGCTAGTCTACAGGGCAGCCTTCTGCCAGAAAGAACTACCGGATGCAACATGTCAGCAGTGCCAAGGTTAGACTCCTGGCATAGAGATTACACGCAGAGTTACAATGGGCCAAGATACCATAATTTAATTCAAGTCTCTAGTTTCACTAGTGGATAAAATGAAATTCAGAGACTGAATAACTTGGTTAAATTCCCAGCAAGTGGAGGCCACAGTGACAGACCTGAAACCCAGGTTTTCTGACTCTCAGTTCAGTAGAGGAGGCGCATTTGGGTCTCTGATCCAGCTTCAAACTTTGCCTTCATTATCCAGTGGGAAATTCAGGAATTTCATCTAAGGGCTGAGGATAAGGTAAATGGAGGGCATTTTCGTCTTGGGAGTAACCATAACCAATACGTTTTCTGTCCAAATAACTCAAATTTAAGGAAAAAAAATAACAAAATAATGTAACAGAAGTTCTAAACAAAGAAGAAAACAGGACCCTTGGTGGGTAGGTCAGAAATACCAGAACTTTTTTGACCCAATGATTTGAAGTCAAGTAAAAAGGAATATTATGCAACATAAAACAGCGTAAAGGTGAGAAGTGATGGGCCTTCAAAGGATCACTGGACTTTATAAGTGCAGGTACCGTGACATTTGAAGGAGCCTTCCCAAGCAGTGGAGGAAACGGGTAATGGAGATGCACGGGTAGTGTTTTCCACTCGTTTCCTCTTGGAAAGGACAAAATCACGACCTCTTGGGAAACAAGGTCAAGTCAAGGACTTCCGAAAGCAAGAGCTTCACCTGCCCTTGCTGAGAGCCAAGGGGCCTGGGCTGCCTTGGCCGGCCCTCCCAGGGCCGCACAGAGGGCGCAGGGCGGCGGCGATGCCAGGATGTGCGCACTAGATGGCGGTAGCGGGCCCTTTCGGCTGGACTCCCGGTCCTATAAGGCGCTGCTTGTTTAAGTACAGTCTCATTTAGTTGGAGCTGCAGGGGAGTGAGGGAGAGGAGGGTAGGAAAGAGGAGAGCGGGAGCGCTGGAGGGAAAGGGGAGTGCGCTGTGTTGACAGCAGACACAGGCTCCCCGCGCCCGCCCGGACTCCGGCTCGCGCTCTTCGGTGCGAGAGGACAGCGAGGCTGCGCCTGGATCCGTCCGTCGTGCGGCCGGAGCATCGTCTGTCCGGGTTGCCGGAGCCGAGAGACCCAGAGGGAAACCGAGGGAAAGGAGCGAGCGGCGCGTTTTACCGGAGAGCCTGAGCGCGAGGAGCAGCAGGCGCGGCGGAGACATGAGCACCTACTGGCTGCACAGCGTCTGGGTGCTGGGCTTCTTCCTGTCCCTCTTCTCCTTGCAAGGTAGGGGAGGGGGCTGACCCCGGGCCTCCTGCGGGCAGCGCGGCTGTGGTGGTCGAGGGCGAGGCGCGCTCCCTTCCGGACAAGCCGGCTCTGGGCACAAGTCCCGCGGTGCGCTCCTGCCCGCGCAGCTGCGTCCGGGCTGGGTCAGGCGTGCGGGAGCTTGCAGCTGACTTGCTGCAATAGCGGTGTCGGAGGGGAGATCCGGAGCGGCCGTGTGTGTGTGTGTGTGTGTGTGTGTGTGTGTGTGTGTTGGGGCGAGGAGAGTGGTGTGCGCGCGCGGGTGTGCGTGTGAGACTGTGTGAGTGTGTGCGAGTGTGAGTGTGTGTTGTGTATGTGTGTGTGTGTGTGTGTGTGTGCGTTGGCGGGCGGGGGCTGGTGGGAGGAGAGCGGCGGCGGAGCTGGGTTTGCTCCTCTGTAAACTCCGTGCGCTGCCGTGGTATTCGCTGTCCCTGCGTCCCTGGTGCTGATACCACCGCATTCCTGCTCTTTCAGGAGGGAATTGGCATCAAGTTTAGGACGGAGGCTGGGTATCCACTTGGCACCTGCTACTTGCATCGCTAGGCAAAATAACCTGTACAGATTCTCCTGCCCTGAGATGTGGGAGGGATAGAGGGGCTGGAGACAGA